>NC_060267.1:49607073-49721944 GCF_021613505.1 Equus quagga
TTACCTGTGTGGTTCGTATTATCTCTCTATCTAGACAGGCTATCCACCTTCTCTGGCTCACTCTCCTCATCCCCTTTTCTTCCTGACACACTTTCACCAATCCTTATTTCCCAGCCTCACATAGTAGGAGAAGATGACTTCCTGGTCAGGGTTCACATCATCCGGATCAATGTAATAATCCACCAGTACTTCCTGGGGCTGGCCACATTCCAAGATGCCACTTAGCGGGCGGATGCCAACAAAGCTGCGAGTTGTGTTGTAGAAGGGTCGCAGGTAAAGGTAGGCATTTTGGTAGTAATGATGCACCTGTTCTGGCTTATATTCCAAATCTTCCATTTGGAACCTGCCCTAAGAAAAAGAGAGAGAAAAAAGTCCTTTTAGCATGTACTCCAACCATATTAACCCCATGGATTTGTTACGATTTTCACATAGATCTCTCTCAAATCTTCACTGCCTAAAAATGGCATATATATATATATGTCACTAAAGGTGCAGCCAAGGATGTTTGAGGAATCCACTAATAGTGGTTATGTGCAGCAGCATTTTGGGATGTGAAGGAGTGAAATAAGGGCTGAATTACAGTTGTCAAGTGACGGAAAATTGAGGATGATATATCTTCACACACCTGATGCCTACAGGATAGATAAGCATGAGTGAGATTATATAGAAATTAAAGACTATATCTCAGAGACAAGAAAACTGGATATAGAGGATAATAAGATTGAAAATGATTATCTCTGAGTGATTGAGTGATGCCAAGAGTAAGGAAATAGTTAAATTAGCCACCATGCAAACAATATGTGTTTACTTAAATAGTATAGCTGAATGGTTGCATTAATGGCTCCAACTCTTCATCCCTCCTTTATCAACATCCTTTACCATGTAATCTTACAGTGCCCTCTCAGTTTAACTGTGGGCCTTCCATGTGACTTGCTGTTGGGAATAGGATGCTAGCATATGCTAGATAAGCAGAGGCTTGGAAAAGCCTTTGCACATCCACTTTTGCTCTTGCATCTCATCATCGCCATGAGAATACACCTGGGCTAGTTTGCTGGAGCATGAGAGACATGGGGAGCACTAGCTTATAGCCAGCTGATTCACAAACATATAAGGAAGTGCACCACGGTCAGCAGAGCTGCCTAGCTGACTACCCTAGATGCAGGAGCAATAACTGCTTCTTGTTGTAAAATACTAAAGTTTTGTAGTGGTTCGTTAAGAGCATTGTGTGGGAATTGATAACTGATACAAGCCCTCCTTATAAGTTGTCCAAACTCTAAAGTTCACTTCTTTGCCATTTTTATGAGTAATAGGGGAAAGGGGAAGGGAAATAGGAGGAAGAAGATGACCCTGAACCATTTTTTTCTCCCTACTCTGACTTCAAATATAGGATCAGATAGAGATGGGGATAAATTATAAGATGAATTAGTAGAAATAGGAATTTTGATCTGAAGCATCCCTTATTTGATTGATATTAAAAACAAACAGGATCCAAGAAAAAGAGTTTATCAACTGAAGAGCAGGACTGGTGAGTGAGGGAGATGGAATTTCAAATGGATGTGTGGGGAGAAATAGAAAAATTTTGAAGTTTTCCTTCAGGGAAGCCTTCCTTGCTGGAAAGCCGGTCCTCCCTAGTGCTTACCTCCAGAGAAATGTCTGTCCCATTCCAAGTAATCGTATCCAACTGGAAGGGAGCGAGGCCATCATTGTCTGTAATGAGGGTCTGGTTGGTGGTTCCATTTATGCCTTTAATCACCAGAAACACTGAATGACTCTTGAGAAGGGAGCCATCACGGCCCCTGACTCTTATCTGAGGGGTGAAGGTCATTAGGACATTAGAATTAGGTTTGGAGTAGGTTCAAGTATGACATAAAGTGAAGTGATCACAGAAACTCTCAGAGTACACTTCAGGAATGAGTTCAGAAAAAGGTAAATGTGACTCAAGGGTTGGAAACTAGGCTCTACGAAGAACTGAGAAACAAACAGAAGTAGATTAGCCTGGAGCAGAAGCAGATTTGCCAGGAAGCTAATGAAGCTTTAGGGTGCTTCATTTGCACAGGCTCTTTCCAAGGTTCTGTACATTGTCTCGCTTTTGTTTTCTTCAAGAGACTCCCCTTCCCCTCCCAAATTGTATAATCCTTAGGCTCTAAGAAACTCTGGATCTACTCTCGGTCTAGAGAAAGGATGACTAAGAAATAAATGTATGTAAATATGTACAACATTATTGTGTTGACCAGTTGTTTGGGAAGTGAAGAAAGGGGTATCAACAAAAGAAATTTTAAAATCTCTAAAGAAAATGCTTAAGGAGCTACAAATGGCTCTCTGTCAAGGAAAGTTTGATATTAACCATGCCGAGATGCAGACGCCCAGACTAGATGATTTCTCCAGATACTTGCAGCTCTAAAACTCAAAGATCTGTACAGTAGAATATGAGCCGCTGGCACTGGGAAGGTCACTGAAGTCACGTTAATATTCAAGGCATATCTCACAGGGGATTAAGGGCAACACCGTGAAGGAGTTGAGAGTACTTGGGATGCAGACTGCCTGAGTTTGATGGTAGTTACCACTTACCAGCTGTATAACCTTGGGAAAATCACTTAACCTCTCTATGCCTCAGGATCCTCACCTGTAAAATGGGGCCAATAATAGTGCCTACCTCATAGGATTGTAAAGATTAAATAAGTAAACACATATAAAGTACTTAGAACAATGCTAAGTTAGCCATTATTATATGTCTACAAGAAGGAGTCAACAGTGGGTGGTTAAGCATTTTTGTCTGTGCAGAGACAAGTTTCAACATACCTTCCCACTGAAGGGGAAATTGGGGTGATAAAAATTATTGGTGTCTTCAAAGCTCATTGATCCCATTTGTGAAGAAATGTCTATCTTCTGTGTGGTATTGGCCTCCACTCCTGCAGAGGGAAACCAGACATATGATGATCTAAATACCTGATATCCTCATTTTTATGTTTAACATAAAATCCCTGAAAGGATGGTGCCACTGGAAGTATGAAGCTGAATATATTTCTGGCCAAAGATCCAAACCAACTCCTCTTCTCCATCTTTTGGGGAAATAGGTAGTGGATGGCAGGTTGGAATCGAGCATTTCCCTTTGACTGTGCACTAAGAATACTAGTTCCCAAACACTAATGAGGGTAGGTCTTGAATCTTCTGAGGAGGTCTGTCCCTGGGACAGTCTTTTTTCATTCTCTTTTCTTAGTAGAACAAGGAGTATCCCACTTACCTGTCCCTTCCTCCACCACAGTAGCCACAATATTGATCCTGTGGCTATACCTATAACTAGTGAGGTTGAAGGTGGACATGTCCACAGAAGCTGAGAAGCATCCTGCTTTGTCAGTCTGGTGAGGCAATCAGAGAGAGAGAGAGAGAGGATGAACAACAATCTCAACTTCCATTTCATAACGTACTGTAGAAGGAAATAATTTCTTATTTCTATACTTTAATTTCTCCATCTTTAAGATAGAAAAACTCTCCTGTAACATGAAGTATACACCCACACATATATAATCATGTCACAACCTTGAAGTCCAAAATATGACAAGGGGAAAAGAAACAACCGTAGAATAGGAAAATCGTATCTCCCAAGGGATTAGTACAAGGCAGAATCTAAAAGACTTTATTTGTTTAGGATAAAAAAGACTGCTTTGTGCTTTGGAACTGGGGTAATAATCAGACGAAATGCTTTCTACTTTGGGCTTTCACCACTCTTCTATATTAGTGCCTGCTTATTTACTCTTTAGGACGTGTGAATAGAGCTCCTTTTCTGCATCCCATTTGCTCACCTGTCCAGAGATGTTCCTGCAGTTGTCGAGTAGCTGTTCCTCTTCTGCCTTTGGGAACCAGTAATTATGTGCCTTTTGACACGCTGATACCTGCACGGCCCCCAGCATGGGCTTTCCATAGGTGTACCTAGCCCAGAAAAGCACGAGGAGTCAGAGTTGGGAAATTTCACTTGAGATCCAACCCTCCTCCCTCAAACACCCCTTTTCCTTCCTTCCCACACTCCAGCCTCTGAAAGTAATCTAGGAACCCCACCCTTCTCCAGCTCTTTTTCACTTCCCTACTTTACTCAAAGCCTTAGAATATTGCCATTACACAATAAGTACCATCCAAAGGACAGAAACAGTGTCTTTCTTTTTCCTTACTCCTATTTTCTCCATGGGATTCGATATTGAATTCTGCACAAAGTAGACACTAGATCAATAACACTGACTGAGTGAGCAGTGGAAAGTAAGAGCAGAAACACAATTAGAAAATGTGTTCTTGGAGAAGTCATGACTAGACTACATAAAATATCCCAAGTTTCAACCACTATGTCCATAATCCCTCTCCCCATAACACTCCCTCATCACATCTCTCAATATAGCTTTAATCGCCACCAGATCCAGAGCTTTATTCTTACCTGCAACAAATTTTTACTAGGAAAGATTTGTCCACCACTGATAACTGCTTGGGTTCCACGACCTCCAATTTAAACTTCGGCAGCACTGGAGAGAGTGGAAAGAGAAATAGAAAAGGAATGGGAGAGGGACTTGACCATATAAGTAGTGAACAGAAGGGTATAAAAACAGTGATAATCCGGGGGCGGCCCCGTGGCGCAGCAGTTAAGTTCGCACGTTCCGCACCGGCGGCCCAGGGTTTGCTGGTTCGGATCCCGGGTGTGGACATGGCACCGCTTGGCAAGCCATGCTGTGGTAGGTGTCCCATATATAAAGTAGAGGAAGATGGGCATGGGTGCTAGCTCAGGGCCAGGCTTCCTCGGCAAAAAGAGGAGGATTGGAAGTAGTTAGCTCAGGGCTAATCTTCCTCAAAAAAAAAAAAAAACAAAAAACAGTGGTAATCCAACTAATTAGTTAAATTAAAGGGGCATTGTTAAGGTAAAACTCCTGAAGTTATTAGCTGGTTTAGCACTGATTCAAAAATGAGTAAACAATCCCTTCCCATAGAAGATTTTACTTTACCTTTGCTGATTTTGAGACAAGATTATGTCCAACACTTTGACCTGCTCCCACCTACCATATTCTTCCACACTGAAGGTGCCAAAGGTCTTGCCCTCAGCCACTGTCACTGTATAGGTGCCCAGCGTTGCCTCTGGTGCCAGTTGGAAGGATAGCTCGACAATGCCTTGCTCGGGCACCACTTCCAGCCATTGTGCAATCCTGTTGCTATTCGGATCCTGTGTCCATTAAAAAGAAACCTCATGATGTG
The DNA here is from genome assembly GCF_021613505.1 of Equus quagga. Lineage (NCBI taxonomy): Eukaryota > Metazoa > Chordata > Mammalia > Perissodactyla > Equidae > Equus > Equus quagga. The sequence goes on from NC_060267.1 coordinate 49,612,300, forward strand.
CCTGCCTGTTTGATTCCCATTCTGCACTGCAAAAAGTAGATAAAGAGGTAAAAAGCAGGTAGAGAATCCCACCCATTGTTCATGACCTGCCATGGTCTGTGTCCAGGAAGAACAGCTCCCTGTGCTATTTATACTTTTCTTTACTACTGAATGAGATAAGTTTTCCTATAGGTCCAGCCCTCCTTTGGGAAGAAAAAAGTCCTTGTGGATTCAAGTGATCAGACTGAGTCCTTCAAGGTGTTATCACCAGTTTCAGAAAGTAGGCTTTAGAATGTACATTACAAAGAGTGTTTACTCTTCTTGGTCCCTATTACGGGACAACACTGAGGGGATTGATCATAAGACGCCTGAAAGATAGGTAATTTAGCAGAAAAATGGAGGGGATGCTGTGGGGAATTTGTCTTTCTAGTCCCTTTCTTTCTAAGCACTTCTCACAGGTAGTCATGTCATATTCAGCTCTTGAGGGTCTTCAACAATAGCCCTTTCCAGAGACTGAGAGGAGTACAGAACAAGGCTAGCTTGGCATGGCACAGAGAATTGCAGGAATGAGAGTGGGCAGGTGAGCCACAGCAGAGGTTGGTGTCCTATCTACAGAGGTTTAGGACTGAGTGAACGTGCAGGCAGAGGCTTAGGAGGAATTGTGCGTCCTCTGGGTAGGGCAGAGTCTCAGGCTCTCGGCCAAAATCTGAGTTGTTTCTGACATCAAAGTTTAGCACCCAATTCTCATTCCTACTTCACCCCAAATGAGAGAAAAGAAAAAGAAACTTCTGCTTACCTCCAGTTCCACTATGGAGTACTGAAAAGGAAAACCAGATAATGTGGGTTAAAGCAGGATAAGCAACGAGGATAGGCTTGCTGAAACCAAGAAGTTCACAAAGGACTCTTTCTTTTACTGTTGCCCACTCCTTTCTTTCTAAATGGTTCTTGTGTGCCCTGATAAAAGTAACAATGGGGCAAAGGTTTATTGGCTGAAGGAGGGAAGAGAAGAGATTTCCTCAAAGGGATTATTAGTCTCCAAAAAATTTGAACAGACTCTCAGTCCCTTCAGCATCCCGCAGTGCTCTGACTGAGCTCCTCCACAGCACGCCCTAAAAGATGTCAGCACCTGGAGGCCCCCCAGTGTTTCAACCTCTTCTTGGGAGCCAACTGTCTCCTGGTCTCCTGCTGCCTGAACGCCACTGGGCGGCAACCTTACTTTCAAGTATTGCAAAACAACTTCAAAAAATTTTTTTTTTGTTTAAAAGAGTTCTATCAAAGGATCATGTCTAGTTTCCTGAAGAAAATGGTTTTACATTAAGTTGGAGGGAGACAGGTCATTGAGTTAGGTGTCAAAGTGTCACCTCAAAGTTATTTGTTAATTTCAAAGGGAAAAAGATATACCCTTACTTTGGAGAAATTAGGCCGTCACCTCCTTAACCAAGTGATTAAATTCATCATCATTAATAATGGCCCACCTAACATTATATGCCACCTGAAGAGACATAGTTGAGATTCACAGCATTATTTAATAAGTATTTTTGCCAAAAATGTTTAGCTTCAACCTAATTAAGACCTCAAACGTAATTCCAGAAGATAGAGGAACAAGTTAGATTACATAATAAGGAAATAACAGACAAATAAAAAGTCAAATATTCAATGAGACAACTAGGCTTCCTCAAAAGTTAATGTTATATTCCAGAAGGGGGAACACTCTATAAGTCATATAGTCTGATCTTTCTCTCTCTGTCTCAAAAAACAAAAGTCTACATAATGAAAAAATAAGGGTTGGGGGCCAGCCCCATGGCTGAGTGGTTAAGTTTGCGTGCTCTCCTTTGGTGGCCCAAGGTTTTTCGGCAGCCCAGGATTTCACCAGTTTGGATCCTGGGCGCAGACATGGCACCACTCATTAGGCCATGTTGAGGTGGCATCCCACATGCCACAACTAGAAGGACCCACAACTAAAAAATATAGAACTATGTACCCGGGGGATTTGGGGAGAAAAAGCAGAAAAGAAGAAAAAAAAGAAGATTGGTAACAGTTGTTAGCTCAGGTACCAATCTTTAAAAAAATAAAAAAATAAAAAAAAAGGAGATTATTTTAGATTAAGATAAATTTAAAGGATATAAAAATCAAATGCAGGGGCCAGCCCCGTGGCACAGAGGTTAAGTTCGCGCATCCCACTTCGGCTGCCTGGGGTTTGCCAGTTTGGATCCCAGTGCGGACATGGTACCACCTGTCAAGCCATGCTGTGGTAGGCGTCCCACATATAAAGTAAGATGGGCGTGGATGTTAGCTCAGGGCCAGTCTTTCTCAGCAAAAAGAGGAGGACTGGCAGCAGATGTTAGCTCAGGGCTAATCTTCCTTAAAAAAAAAAAAAATCAAATGCAATGCATGAATTTTATTGGATCCTAGTTTTAAAAAAAAACCTCAACATCATTTGGAAAAATGGGGTTAACTGATATTAAATAATTATTGTTCATTTTCTTAGGTGTAATAATATTATGATTATTAAAGATATTATTTTTAGAAGATGCATGCTAAAGCATTTAGGAGTAACATGATGTCTGCAACTTACTTTTAAATGATTCAGAAAAAATGATAGATTAACACATATACGGCAAAATGAAACAAATGTTGAGTCTTGGTGTTATGTTTGAAAATTCTAACAATAAAATGTTGAAAACAAAATAACTGCTGAAGATAATCTTTCTATGAGAGAATTATCTTTTCGCTATGTTTTTTCTGTTTGTATAAGATGTTTTGATTTTTTTAAACTATAGTAGTTAGAATTTTACAAAATCATGGCCAAGGAAGTAGATAATTAGAATGTCTAGATGTGAATATAATTAAAAACATGACTAGACACCGTATTATTATGGGATTCATGGTTTTCCAATTAGAATTACATACTTGTAAAAGGACTTGCCACTAAATGAGATTGAATGCTGGAATTTAGATATGGGGTCTCGGAGACGGTACAAAGTTTGGGTCTCACTTGGAAGGGAGAGAGAAGGAAATCAAGATGGTGCTTGCCTTTGATTCTTGGGCCAAGTACCATGTGATGCCAAGCAGTGATGAAGTAGAGCATCACTACACACAAACATCAGCCTTGGTATCAAGGGTAATGCCAATTCTTCAGAAAAGCCCAAAAATGAGAGACAAGGATCAAGGCAAAATAGGACTTCCATAAACCCGGGGCTATATAGACAATAAGAAGGCAAATATCACTGAGATTACTACGGATTGCTATGAATTCCAGAGAAAGAATACTTCCTCAGAAGACAAAGTACTTTTCTCAACAGAGAGTCAAGAATCGGGGAGCACACCAGTGAGCCAGAAACAAGCTCTGGAAGGAAACAGGTGTTCAACTAAGAAGATAGCATTTCCAGCTGGAAGCTGCCTGAGCTTTCTGAACAAACGGGTGTAGCAACCAAACTAGACAGGGTCACCTAATCTCAAGTATACTTTAGCTGCTTGAGGATAAAATATTGTGTTCTGTAAACTCATAATGTTTGTCCCTCAGTTTCTTAGTAAAATTCCTTTTGTTTAATTTCAGTGTTTTGAATTGGAGTTTCAAATTGGAACTTAGAGGGAGGAGCTGGCTAGAAGAAGGGAGTGGGGAGGAAGGAGTAATTTTACAAGGGAAATAGAGAGTAACTATGGAGCACCTCTCAGTAATCCCGCTTAATTTGAGCAAAGATAATGTAGCAGGGGTAGTTAGGAGATCAGCCTCCAGGGGGCAGTAGAGTCTAACACAAGTCATAACTGGCTGTGGCCACACTGATCCTAGCATGTCCTCTTTTCAGCTCTGGAATCAACAGTCTGAAAAGAAAAAAGTACTTAAAATTATACTAAACTAACAAATAAAGGATACAAGTGAGAGGAAAGAGAAGCTAAAAAGATTCTAAATTGAGAAAGAAAATACAGGCATATCTCAGAGATATTGTGAGTTTGGTTCCAGACCACTGCAATAAAGCGAACATCGCAATAAAGCAAACATCTCAATAAAGTAAGTCATATATATACTTTTTGGTTTCCCAGTGCACATAAAATTTACATTTACACTATACTATACTGTAGTCTATTAAGTATGCAATAGCATTATGTCTAAAAACACAATGTATATACATTAATTAAAAAATACTTTATTGCTAAAAAATGCTAACCATCATCTGAGCCTTCAGTGAGTTGTAATCTTTTTGCTGGTGAAGGGTCTTGTGAAAAAACGCAATATCTGCAAAGCACAATAAAGCGAAGCGCATAACACGAGGTACGCCTGTAGTGGTGGAGAAGCTCATAGCTTCTCTGTACATGGGGAAAGGAAACAGAATCTCTGAGAACGTGGAGATGGAAACTAAAATAAAGCTTTTCCTATCTTTAAAACTTTCACTTGAATATGTGGGCTGTGACTGAAGGAGAAAGACAGCGGGGGTGTCTGAGAGGTAAGTATTTTGGAAGTATGTGGCCTGAATGGAGATCAAACCTTTTCTAAGGCTTACAATTCTAGGGATTGAGCTGTTCAAGGAAAATTTAAGTATTTGCCAGATGTTATCACATTTTTTACCCTTGGTACGTATTTTTTAAATGTTGCCTTAAGAGAATTGTCTATTTTATAAATTGCCTTGCATCATACTAAAAAAAGACAGCGGGGGTGGATATTCTTATTTCTTCCTTTTGTTAAATATTCTCCTGAATTATGTCTTAATATCTGAACTGCAAAGCCAGTTCATTCCAGTTGGTGTCATTCCTGGAGAGAAAATCTTGAAGTTTGCAAAAACTCTTTTAAAATGACAGGGAACGTAATCCTCTCTCAGGAATGTGAACCTAACTGACGTGAAGCTATCACAGCTGAGAACTAGACATCTCTGCTTGTCTTCAGGCAGACAGAGGCTAGGAGGATTCAGACGTGAACACCCTGAGGCTAGTACTTCAAGTCCCACGTGCATTCTGCACCCCAGAGGGCCTCACCACATCCCACCCTTGGGAAGAATCTCTTCTCTTTCCCCCATTCTCTCTGAGTCGGCCCTGCTCCTTTCCCTTTCCCTCCTCCCACTACATTCTCACCTTGTCGTTCACTGGAAGAAAGTTGCTGTTCAGGCTGACAATGCGGAAATGCACTAAAAGGGAACGGGCATCATTAGCAAAGGGGATTTTCCCCTCTCGGAATCTTTCTTTCTTCCACTCACACATACTTCTGAGTCAGCAAAACCCCATCAGGTTTTACTTTTTTAAAAAAACCTAGTCTGAAAGAGAGAGAAAGCCCCAAAACAGTTTCTCTTCACAGTTCCTGGCTTTGAAACCTCAGAACTGAATGCGCCTCTAAGGAAGAAAGAACAAATACAAATAACAGGAGCTCAGCCAAATTCCCTTGAGGCTCTCTTATGCATACACAAGCAGCTTGCTACCAGACCCAGCAATCCAATTACACTCGCCACGTTCCGTTCCAGGAGAAATTTGTACTTTTGTTTTACATACACACACACACAGTAGCAACTCTATCCACTCTTCTTTTGCCTGCGTAACACGGCATATATTCAACTCCCGTAACACTCCATCCCTCCAGACCTTCCTCTCTTCTGCACTCCTGGCCCCATAGGCCTACCGCCAAACCACAAAGCCCCTTTTTACGAGTCTGTGCAACTGTTCCCCCAGTCTTTTGTCTAATCCGTAAGTGTGCCTTTTACCTCGCTGCCCCGGGTTGTAGACAGGTTTGTCAGTTTGTATAAAGATGCCATTCCACTGCCTCTGAATTAGAACCTTTTTCTTCTCCTCAAAGCTGATGTTTTTTCCGGTTCCCGACACCCGGATTGTGGCCACTTCTTCCGTGCCACCAGCAGGAGGGGGTACCTGATGAAAAGAGGGAAGCTCTGGGGAGAAGTAGGAGATTGGGGGAACAGAATCAACTGGTCTCAACCCAAGAGTGGGAGAGTAAAAGGAATGAACTGAGTTAGATGGAGTAGCGAGGGTAGAGCCATAAAACAAGCTGCCAGGAAGAATGGAAACAATAATATAAGAAGTTAAGGTCAGGAACTAAAAGAAGAAATCCAAAGTTAAGGAAGTTGTGGATGAGCTATAGCGGGGAACTGACATTATGTTTAGGGGAGATAGGCTTAAAGGTCGTGGCAAAAGTAAGAGAGCAGAAATTATCCTTAAAGTTGGCTTATGGTAAGTGCCTGGAGATGAGAACAGGAAAGTAAGCATTGATCTGGGGTTAAGTCTGTGCTTACCAAAAAGGAGATGCAATGTAAGTGCCTCTTCTTCATTCCAGACTGTTCTAGAAGCTTCTGGGTCTTGTCCTTGGTCTCCAGAGTAACGGTAAATTTTACATTATAGTCCCCAGGGCTCAGATCCAAACAAACCCTCTGAGTAGAGGGAAAGTTAAGAGTGGCAGGTAATGTCACCAGGTAGTTTCTGTTAAGGAAGAAAACGGATTTCAGGGCAGTAATGATTCATCCATTCAATGAAAAATTAAGCACACAGCATATAGCAACGAATTAAACACACCAAGCCCCTGCCTATATGAACCTTATTTTCTAGAAGGGAGGAGCAGACAGTAACAAATAACAGTGCACAGCCTTAAACTTCCCACCATTAAAGAGACCATCACTGAGAACCTATGCCTAGGGTACCAAGGAGGCAACTCGTTCCATTACAGAGAACAAGGCACAAGGAATCTACTCATTTTAATATTATCTTTTTTAAAAGCTTCTTCTTGGTGCCTTAGCTTTTCTCTCTGGGTAAAGTAGAAACGGAACCAAAGAAGCGAAAAGATGAAAAGGAAATTAAAATAAATCGAAGTTATCTTCTCTCATCCGTATTTCTGTTTCAGAAAGAGAGACAAAGAAGCCATCTGCCCCGAATCAACTCTGACACCCAGCACTTACGGGAGGAGTTTTTCTGCAATGGCTGGTGATAGGGCCAATATTCCTAGAAGGAGTTGAGCCCACATCTTTGTGGGTGGGACAGCCTCCTCAGGAACAGGAACTAGAGGTCTACTCCCCTGCTGTAGCATATATATTAACCGCCCCCCAGGGAGGGTGTGGAGCTATGACTGATGCTCCAGCCAATCACCTTTTGGGGCCTCAGGCTAATGTGTAGACCAGGGTAGGGCTTCTCATCACTTCCTCAAATGTATTTTTCCCTGAAACATTCATACTGGCTCAGCCAGTCCATAATACCCGTTTGAGGGGAAAAACCAGGGCTGGGTATTCACAGTGGTAAAGCTCTCAGAACACGTTTTGGACTCCTCCCTTTTTTTCTGAATTCATTCCAAATTCCCATCCCCATTTGATCCTTTTTTTTTTCTTTCTCATTTTATTTTTTTATTAAGGCATGTTTGGGAACACAGGTATGGAAGCAGTATCAATAGGAAAGCAGTATATTTCTATCTAACTGGGAATTTAAAGAAATTAATACTACTCAGTATTGTTATAACTGTATGGAAATAGGGATATACACACTCTAGAGAAAACATAATTAGGCAACCTTTCTGAGGGCAATTTCACAATACACATCAAAAGCCTTTCAGATTTGCATATTTTTTGACTCAGCAACTCTTATTCAGGAAATGTATCTTAATGGGGAAAAAGAACATGCAAGTTTGCAAAAAAAATGTGCGTCTACATTGAGTTTCTTCACAGTGTCCTTTTAATGGCAAGACTTGAAAGCCATCTACAGTACAGTCATGCGCCACAGAATGTTTTGGTCAATGACAGACTGCATATACGACAGTGGTCCCATTAGATTATAATAGAGCTGAAAAATTTCTATTGCCTTGTGATGTGGTAGCCATTATAACATTGTAGCATAATGCATTACTCACATTTGTGGTGATGCTGGTGTAAAAAAACCTGCTGTACTGAAAGTCGTATAAAAGTACAGCACGTACGACTATGTACAGCACATAATACTTGATAACAATAATAAACAACTATGTTACTGGTTTATGTATTTACCATTTGTTGCTAGTGCCATGGAGTGGATTCCGACTCCTGGTGACCCTGTGGACAGCAGAACGGAACCCAGCCTGGTCTTTTTGTGCCATTCTCTCATCTTCCGGCACTATATCAAACAACGCTCCACTGCTATTCATAGGGTTTTCAGGGCCAAGTATTTCCTATACTATACCTTTTATCATTATTTCAGAGTGTACTCTTTCTACTTATTAAAAAAAGAGTTTACTATAAAACAGTATGCTGTGTAATGCTGGCAGCAGCTTCATCCATCTCGTGTTTACTGCATCTCTTGAAGGCATCATTTTCTTTTATACTTGATTTAACCGTTTGTTGTTTTGTTCATCGTGGCCACTAAGCATACAAAGGCCACTGCCATTGTTGCCAGTAAGAGGCCATGTCAAGTGATTGACCTGGAAACAAATTTAAAAGTGCTTAAGGACTACAAAGGCAAAAAATCAGTGATGGTTCTTGCTCGCCAGTCAGGCATATCCTATTCCACCATAGCAACAATCTTGAAGAAGATGAACAAGTGACAGAAGCTGTTAAAGGATCTACTTCATTGAAGGCAAAGAGACTAAGAAAAATTTGAGAAAGAGACATGGAGAATCTTCTAATGACCTGGAATAAAGACCAGACACAGAAGCATATCCCTCTCAGCACCATGATGATCACAGCTGAAGCAAAAAGTTTGTTTATGATGTTGACAGAAAAGGCTGGACCTGACTACAATGTTAATTTTTTTTTTTATTTGAGGAAGATTAGTTCTGAGCTAACATATGCTGCTGATCCTCCTGTTTTGGCTGAGGAAGACTGGCCCTGAGCTAACATCCATGCCCATCTTCCACTACTTTTTATATGTGGGACGCTTGTCACAGCATGGCTTGTCAAGCGGTGCGTAGGTCCACACCCAGGATCCAAACCAGCAAACCCCGGGCCACCAAAGCAGAACGTGTGAACTTAACCGCTGTGCTACCAGGCTGGCTCGCTACAATGTTAGTTTTACTGCTAGCTCTGGGTGGTATGATTTTAAACGATTCAAAAATCATTATTCATTACATAATGTGAAAGTGAGTGGTGAGTCTGCAAGTGCTGATGTGAAGGCAGCTGAAGAAGTTTTGGAAACTCGAGATAAGCTGATTGTGGAGGAAAATTACCTGCCAGAGGAAATATTCAATATGGATGAAACCTCCCTATTCTGGAAACAGATGCCTAAAAGGACTTTGACCCATAAGGAGGCCAAGTCAATGCTAGGTTTCAAGGGTAGGAAGATTAGCCCTGAGCTAACTACTGCCAATCCTCCTCTTTTTGCTGAGGAAGACTGGCCCTGTGCTAATATCCATGCCCATCTTCCTCTGCTTTATATGTGGGATGCCTACCACAGCATGGCTTTTGCCAAGCAGTGCCATGTCCACACCCAGGATCCAAACTGGCGAACCCCGGGCAGCCAAGAAGCAGAACATGCGAACTTAACTGCTGCGCCACCGGGCTGGCCCCGTTTCAAGGCTTTTAAAGACAGGAAAACAGTTTTCCTTGGGGGCAATGTTGCAGGCTACAAATTGAAACCCTTTGTGATCTGGCACAGTGAGAACCCCAGGGCCTTCAAGCATATCAGTAAACACACACTGTCACTGCACTATAGGAGCAATAAGAAGTAATGGGTGACCCAGCTTCTCTTCCAAGATGCCCTCCTGCATCACTATGCCAGTGAAATGAGGAAGTATTGTTTGGAGAATAACATACCTCTCAAGATTTTGCTTATTGTTGATGATGCTCCTGGACATCCTCCTTTTATTGGTGATATTCATCCCAATATCAAAGTGGTGCTTCTCCCTCCAAACACCACCTCTTTGATCCAACCAATGGATCAAAAACTCAGCTTTTAAGTGCTATTACCTGAGGAGGACCTTTGTCCAGGCTATTGCTGCTACTGAGGAAGACACTGATGCAATTCTGGAAGAATTACAACATCTATGACTACCTCAAGAACCTTGCTTGGTAGCACAACCAGAAGGACCTAAACTAGAATATACAATCTAGTACTGGGGGGACTTTGGGGAGAAGAAGAAAAATTTAAAAAGAAAAAAAGATTGGCAACAGATGTTAGCTCAGGTGCCAATCTTTAAAAACAAAACAAAACAAAAACACCTTGCTTGGGCTTGGGGTGATGTCACCAGGGAGTGCATGAATGGCATCTGGAAGAAGACACTCAAGAAGTTCGTCCATGACTTCAAAGGATTTGCCAAGGGTGAGAAGGTTGTAAAAATCAACAAGGCTGTGGTTGAGACGACAAACAGTTTTAACCTGGGTGTGGGCGAGGATGACATTGAGGAGCTCCTAGACACTGGCTCCTGAAGAATTAACTAGTGAGGAGTTGCTCCAGTTGGAACTGGAACAGAGATGCAGAGCAAAGAAGAGGCAAGAGAAAAAAAAACTGTAGGAGAAGAACCCTCAAGAAAATTCACAGTAAAGTGTTTAGCAGAAGCTTTTGTAGACCTCAACAAGCTCCTTAAAAAGCTGGAAAACATGGACACCAACACCAAAAGGTTTTCATTAATAGAAAGGAATGTTCATGATGTATTATATGCTTACAAGGAAATCAATGATGAAAAAAAGAAACAAACCAAGCAAACCACCATGGACATATTTCTGGAGAGAGAGACAGCTCCTCAAGAAGAGCCTCAGGCAGGTCCTTCAGGAGGTGTTCCAGAAGAAGGCATTGTTACCGAAGGAGATGACAGCTCCATGTGTGTTATTGCCCCTGAAGACCTTCTAGTGGGACAAGATGTGGAAGAGGAAGACAGTGATATTAATGATCCTGACCCTATGTAGGCCTAGGCTCATGTGTGTCTCTGTGTCTTAGTATTTAAGAAAAAAGTTCAAAAAGTAGAAAAAAATTTTTTATAGAAAAAAAGCTTATAAAGTAAGGGTATAAAGAAATAAAATATTTTTGTATAGCTGTACAATGTGTTTGTTTGTTTTTTGGTGAGGAAGATTCGCCCTGAGCTAACATCCATAAGCAATCTTCCTCTTTTTTTTGCTTGAGGAAAATTAGCCCTGAACTAACATCTGTGCCAATTTTCCTCTACTTTGTATGCGGGATGCCTCCACAGCACAGCTGATAAGTGGAGTATGTCTGCACCCAGGATCCTAACTGGTGAACCTGGGCTGCCAAAGCAGAGCACACGGAACCTTAACCACATGGCCATGGGGCCAGTCCCACAATGTGTTTGTATTTTCAGCTAAGTGTTATTACAAGAGTCAAAAAGTTTTAAAAAATTAAAAAGTTTATAAAGTAAAAGAGTTACAATAAGCTAAACTTAATTTATTGAAGAAAGAATTTTTTTTATAAATTTAGTGTAACCTAAGTGTTCAGTGCTTATAAAGTCTGCGGTAGTATGCAGTAATGCCCTACGCCTTCATATTCACTCATCACTCACTCACTGACTCATCCAGAGCAACTTCCAGTCCTGTAAGCTCCATTCATGTTAAGTGCCTTATACAGGTGTTAACATTTTTTCTTTTATATCATATTTTTACTGTACCTTTCCTATGTTTAGATACACAACACTTACCATTGTGTTATAATTGCCTATAGTATTCAGTACAACATGCTGTATAGGCATGTAGCCTAGGAGCAATAGGCTATACCATATAGCCTGGGATAGTAGGCTATCCCATCTAGGTTTGTGTAAGTACATTCCATGATATTCCCACAATGACAGAACCACCTAATGACGCATTTCTCAGAATGTATCCCGGTGATTAAGTGATGCATGGCTGTCTAAATTAGAGAGGATACTTTCTGGACCAATGACCAACCCAAATCAAACCAACTGAAACAAAAAAGAGATTTGGTAACTGACATGAAGAAAGAACTGAAGTAACCAGAGAAACTCCGAAGACTTTATGGCCTGGAATTAGAGACTTGATGTTGCCAGGTCTCATTTTTCCCAACCTTTTAGTCTTATTTGCTTGTCTCCCACTGCACACAGGGTTTCCTTCAAGTAGTAGGGAAGATGGCAGCTGTGAGTCCTCTATCCATATTTTTCCAGCTCTATGACTGCAGTAGACAAAAAGTTTAATCTATGTTATAGAAATTTTTCTTCCTTTCTGTTTTTTGGGAAGACTGACCTTGAGCTAATATCTGTTGCCAATCTTCCTCTTCTTTTTATTTCCTCCTCAAAGCCCCCCACTGTACATAGTTGTATATCCTAGTTGTAGGTCCTCCTAGTTCTGCTGTGTGGGACACCACCTCTGCATGGCTTGATGAGTGGTGCTAGTTCTGCACTCAGGATCCAAACCTGTGAAGCCCGAGGCACTGAAGAGGAATGCGTGAACTTAACCACTCGGCCATGGGGCTGGCCCCTAGGAATTTCTGAAGAAGTATTTTGTTCCTCTTTCTCTCACATGCTTACCTCTGAATAAATTACTGTAGCCAGAATACTGTGATAGGCAAGACCTGAGTCATTCTTACCACCCAGAGGCCAGGGTGATACAGTATTGCCATTGGCAACCCCATAGAGCCACATGGAATTGGGGAAGAGAAGTCCTCTAAAGAAAGGAGCCCCTTTCCATAGGAAGTGAGTTGGGGTAAAAATGCTGGGAAAATAAAACATTAAGTCTATTACAATACCTAATAATATGAGTCTGCTTGAATAAATTGTCATGTTAATACAAAGCAATACTACGTAGCCATTAAAAATAATGTTTTCAGGAAGCCTAATATACTGCTGGTGGGAATACAAACTGGTGCAGCATCTATGGAAAACAGTATGGAGATTCCTCAAAAAATTAAAAATAGAAATACTATATGATCCAGCTATTCTAATTCTGGGTATTTATCCAAAGAACATGAAAACAGTAATTCAAAAAGATATATGCAGCCTTATGTTTATTATAGCATTATTCACAATACCCAAGACTTAGAAACAACCTAATGCCCATCAACAGATGAATAGATACAGAAGATGTGGTGTATATATATATATATATATATATATATATACAATGGAATACTACTCAGCCAGAAGAAAAAGATAAAACCTTGCTATTTGCAACAATGTGGATGGACCTTGAGGGTGTTATGCTGAGCAAAATAAGTCAGAGGAAGACAAATACTATGTGATTTCATTCATTTATGGAAGATAAACAAAAAAACAAAAAAACACATAGATACAGAGAACAAATTAGTGGTTACCAGAGGGGAACGGGGGGCTAGAGGAGAGCAAAAGGGGTAAAGGAGCACACGATGGCAACTAGACTTTTAGATATGTTTAGATACACAATATCTAAATACACCACATTGTGGTGAACACGATACAGTCTATACAGAAGTCGAAATATAACAATGTATATCTGAAATGTATGTAATGTTATAAACCAGTTACCTCAATATAAACAAACAAATACATGAAAAAATGTTTTTATGAAAAGAGAAATTGCTTTCAGTGATAATTGAATGGAGGGGGGAGGGAATGATACAAAACAATACATAGGAAGTTCCACTTCTACTTAGGATGTAAAAAACTGGAGGGTATTGCTCTCTCCCTGACAATGAGAAAAAACCAGACAAACTGCAAAATCACAACTTTTCTTGCACCAAAAAGTTGAATCTAAGAGCTGAGCTGAGGTTGGAGGTCAACTAAGTAGCCTGAAATACAAGGAGGCACAGTTCCTCCAGAGCAAGACTGGATGCGTGGACTGTCTCATCTGTGCCAGAGCATGGGAAGTATGTGGACCATCACAGAAGTAAGTAAGAAGAACACAGCTAAAATTTTAATGAATTGCTAAAGGGCTAGTGTGGGCCAGAGTAACTACAAAGAATCTCTGTGTGCCATAGAAGCAAGGGGAGCTTGTACTTACTCACAGGCTCTTTCCCATGATCTTTACCAGATGCTCGCAAGAAAGAATGGGCAAGGGTGAGAGACTGAGAAAAGCCTCCTTTCGTAATATGGGCACAGAGGACAGTATCCTCTATCACTGAAGCAGAGGCCCCAGCTGCCCATACTCTTCTCTCAAAAGGCTTAAGCATCTGGGGAGGAGCAGCAAGTACTGTTGCCCCCATTGTTGCACAGGTAAAGACCCATTGTTGCCTGGGGAAGGATAGTGGGAAAAAACTCTACCCCTGGGAGAAGGAAAGGAAGAGTTCTCAGTCCAGAATATTATACCAATACTTTTAGAGGTCTCCTAAAACTGAAGGAGGGGCAGGAAAATCTTTCCCACACAAGACCTGCCACAGATACCAAGCAGAGTTTGGCAGGGAGGAGAGGCAGGAACGCTGAGAAAACCTCATTCTCCAGTGCCCAGGCATATGAAACCTACCTAAGACTGAAGATGAAGAGGACAATAGAGAACCATTCTGCCCATCACCACCACCCTAGCAGATACCAAGTAACGAGGAATAGCAGTCTGTCACTGGCAGAGGGGCAAGAACATGGTGAGGGACTACCTCTGTGATGCCTACAAAGTGTACAGGGAAGGTTGAGAGCTGAGTGTAGAGAACAAACATTGAAAAAACCCTCTGGCATTCCAGACCCCACCCTAAGCAAAGGGTACCATAAGAATTCGAAGCCTGTGGTGCACTGGAAGTAATCTTGGCAATAGTAAAACCTAAATCCAGCTCACTTTTTAACTAGATTGACTCCATCCACCATGCTAAACTGCTGGAGAAGAAGCATGTCCACTTCTAGGCACAAATACTATTTACCTAAATCTTTCCTGTTCTATACGTATCTGACATTCAATAAAAATTTATATGACTTACCAAAAGAGGAGGAGGAGGAGGGAGAAGAAAAAGGAGGAGAAGGAGAGGGAGGAGGAAGAGGAAGAGGAAAAGAAAGAAAGAAGAAGAACACAGCCCTCTGTCAAGATAGAAAGCAACGGACAGAACCAGATCCAGACAATCTAGATGTTAGAAATATCAAAGAGGGGACTTTAAGATGGTTAAAAGTAATATGTCAAATGATCTAATAAAAAAGGTGGACTACATCCATGAATAGATGGAGAATTTCAAAAGAAAGATGGAAGCAACAAAGTCAAATAAAAATGCTGAGAATAAAAAATATGGTATCAGAGATGAGCAGCTCCTTCTACAGCCTCACTAGTAAACTTGACCCAGCTGAGGAAATAATCAACCAATAGCTACCCTGAAGATATGTCAATAGAAAGTAACCAACTGAAACACAAGCAAAAAACTGAACAGAGTATCCAAGAGCTGCAGGATGATGTCACATGGTTTGATGTAAATGTTATCAGAATTCTGGAAGGAGAAGAGAGAAAGAACAAGCAGAAGAAATGTGTAAGGAGATAACAGATGAGAATTTTCCAAAAATAACAAAAGACCGAACAACAGACCCATAAATTCTAGAATTCCAAACAGGATAAATACCACAATAAAACACACTAATGACATCATATTCAAAATGCTGAAAATCAGAGATAAATAGGAAGTCTTGAAGGTGACCAGAGAAAAAACATACATTACATATAGAAGAACAAAGTTAAGAATTATAGCAAACTCCTCATGAGAAACAATGTCAACCAGAAGACAATAGATTGGTATCTTTAAAACGCTGAAAGGAAGAAAAAAAAAGGAAATCTAGCATTCTGTACCCAGCAAAAATATCTTTCAGTATTGAAGGAGAAAAAGACTTTTTCAGGTAAACAAAAGCTGAGAGAATTTATTGCTAGTAGATCTGTGCTACATGAACTATTAAACAGAGTTTTTAAGGCAGAAGATATAAGACAGGGGTTGACAAATTATGGCCTGCAGGTCAAATGCAGCCTGCTACAGGTTTTCTAAATAAACTCTTATTGGAGCACAGTAACACTCATTTGTTTACATATTGTCTATGGCTGTTTTTGTGCTACCATGGTAGATCTGAGGCATTACAAGGGACCATATGGCATACAAAGCCTACATTATTTACTGTCTGATCATTTAGAGAAAAAAATTGCTGACTCCTGAAATAAGACACCATACAAAAACTGCACAAATAAATGAAGTTCTAAATGGTATCAAATAAAATATAAAAGACATTTAAATCAATTTCCAATAACTCTAAAAGATAAATGACTCCCTAAAGCAAAAAATAGTTCATTCTGAGTATGACGTAGGGGTGAGGCATTTTTTACATGTCAAGATAGAATGATAAATGAAGAAAGAAACATTGTAGAATCTGCTTAGCATAATTCCTTTGGCACCTTTTCCTTCTCTCCTATTTTGAATTTTCTGATTCTAAATATTTCTTTTCTTCCCTCTGTAACTTGTTCAGGGCCTACCACTACATGTCTACTTCTCTCAGCTTTTCTAAAATCCCAGTAAAGACACCTTTATTCTCTCCAGCCATGAATCTTCTTTTACCCTGGTCCTTTGATTCTAGTACAGATGATTTGTTAACTTTGGGATCTTATTGAACATTTTCCAATTCTGTGGATCTAAGAGAGAAGCTAGAATGGAGACAGGTATTGTTCCAGCTATGGGAGCTATCTTTGCATCCAGTAATCTATTACCCATGCAATGGAAAAATAGAAATGCCCAAGCTAAAGAGGGGTGCTTATTTATATATAAATGTTTTTATCTTGTATTCCCAAGAAACTAACTATACTGCTAAGGGAGATTTAAAACAGCTATTTACTGGTGACGTCAACATCATGGCAGAGTAAGTTTTTCCAGTGATCTTTCCCCTCAGACATACAATGAATAAACATTCATACTCCAACAGAGGACATTCAAACACAACGCAAAAACGTTGGAGAGACACACGCAGCCATATGATGGAGGCCAGAGAGGCTGGAGCTCCCCTGGGAGGAGGTGGAAAGGGGTAAGAGAAAACTTTGCTCCCTCCCCTAAAGACTGCGATCTGGGACCACAGGAGGCCTCCAAGAGGGAAGGAACAGGGGAGGGGACGTTTGTTCGTGGGAACACCAAGGACTCCTGAGGGCCTTTACAGCCTACAGGGAAGGCCTCTACTGGGATGAAAGATCTCACAGGGGCTGACATTATCAAGCCAACATCCCAGGAGAGCAGACAGGGACAGCAGAGGGAGAAAACCCCAAGAGTACACAGGAGAAAGCACCTCTCCCTCCACCTGCTCAGCATGGCTCCAGCCTCTAGGATTTCAGCTGAAGGCAGAGGGCTCAGAATATGGGGCTCTGGACCTCCACCCAGTGGTGATAGGTGGTAACTGTGGCCAAATAATGCAAGGATGTGAAAAAACAGAGCCACTCCTTCTAGCAATATCAAACATTAGATTAGATCTCTAGACCAGAGAGAAAATGACAAGTACCCAGAAATCAGTCCTGAGGATGCAGAAATATGTAATCTAAATGACAAAGAATTCAAAACAGCTATCATCAAAAAACTTAATGAGGTAAAAGAGAATGTAGAGAAACAATTCAACAAGTTCAGGAGCTACTTCACAAAAGAGACTGAAACAATAAAGAAGAATCAATCAGAAATATTAGAGATGAAAGACACAATGGAAGACATAAAACAAAACATGGATTCCCTGAATGCTCGTGTGGACACTACAGAGAAGCATATCAGCATAATCGAAGATAGCCATGTTGAAATGCTCCTGATAGAGGAGGAGAGAGAACTAAGACCAAAAAGAAATGAAGAAAGTCTCTGAGAAATATCCAACTCAATTAGGAAATGCAACATAAGAATTATAGGTATTCAAGAAGGAGAAGAGAAAGAGAATGGAGTAGAATGCTTGTTCAAAGAAATAATAGCAGGGAACTTCCCAAACCTAGGGAAGGAAATCCATGTGGAAGAGGCTGCCAGATCTCCTAAATATGTCAGTGTAAAAAGACCTACTGCAAGGCATATAGTAGTGAAACTGGCAAAACTGAATGACAAAGAAAGAATACTAAGGGCGGCAAGGCAGACGAAAATAATCTACAAAGGAACCCCCATCAGGATTTCAGCAGATTTCCTCTGCAGAATCTTTACAGGCTAGGAGAGACTGGAATGACATATTCAAACCTTTCAGCCAAGAATACTCTATTCAGTGAAAATATCCTTCAGATATGATGGAGAAATAAAAACTTTCCCAGACAAACATAAGCTAAGGGAGTTCATAGCCATAAGACCCCCCTCTACAAGAAATCCTCAAGAAGGCCCTCATACCTGAAAAAAGAAAAAAGGGAGAAAGGGGTTACAAAGCACTGAGTAAGGAGATAAATAGGTAGACAGAATCAGAGCAGGATAGCAAATACTGAAGTATAGCATTAAAGACAAAGGGAAGGAAAACACCAAAAACAAAGATAATCTTGTCATTTTAACCACAAACTCATAACACAAGATGGAATAAGATGTGAGAAAAACAACTTAGGAGGGGAAGAGGAAAGAGACTGATTCGGTTTAGTCTAAGGAAATCAGAGGCCATCAGAAAAGGGACTATCTTATCCATGAGATTTTGAATACAAACCTCAGGGTAACCACTAAAACAGCTATTTACTGCCTTGGCAACCAGAAGACACCAATCTTGCAGAAAAAAAGATAATTGTGCAAAGAATCTGTACAAAGGATGCCATTCATTAGCTGTGTGACTTATGACAAGTTATTAACCTCTTTGTGCTTTGGTTTCCTCATCTATAAAATGAGAACAAAAATGGCACATATCTTATATACTTGGACTCTTGAAAATAAAGGGGTTTTTTTTTTGGTGAGGAAGATTGACCCTGATCTGTTGCCAACTTCCTCTTTTTGCTGGAGGAGGATTGTCACTGAGCTATTTTGTACATGGGATGCCACCACAACATGGCTTGGTGAGTGATGTGTAGGTCCATATCCAGGATCTGAACCTCTGAACCCCGGGCTGCCAAAGTGGTGTGCGCACTTAACCACTATGCTACCAGGCCGGCCCCTATTCTAGCATTTCTTAAATTTAAAAAATTGGCAAATTTCATTGAAAAGAAAAAGATTTGTGGGCAGATGTTTATTTCTCTTTGGGTGCACTGAGGATTCCACACGATCAGCAGAAGGCCCAGAGACAGCAAGCAGACAGGAAAAAACTTGAAAGACAGCTTCTTAATGCACGTGCTGTTGCCCATGCCGTTACCTTTGCCCGGACTGCTTTTCTCCTTCTCTACTTGGAGAATTTCTCATCATCTTTCCAGGTTCAGCTAACACCTCTATGAAGGCATTTCTAACCCACCTTATATTCTTCCAACTCCAGAGAGAAATAATTCCTTTCTTCTGTGCCCTGAAACTTCAGTGAACTTGACCACAGCACTAGCCATCATATCTTGTCACTCTTTACTTATATGCCTCTTTTTCCCACCCATTCTGTGAAACTCTTTAGAGAATCAAAGCTCATCCATCTTTCTTCCCTAGCCCAGGTGCTCAGTAAGAATGCATAAATGAGGAGAAAGGGCAAAGATTATCCCACATCCCTTCCATCTCTTTATTACCTCCAAATTAATTTCCTCTACTCCTGCTCTCCAAAACCCTTTGAATGTTCCTTCCCTTCTTTTCTTCAATGTTTGGGGCTCTCGTTTGGTATGATTTTATGATTAGTGGCATCATTAAATAATTATTCTTTCCTATAGCTAACTTCACATCCTATGGGCAGAAGAACCCACCTTTTGTCTCAGGTGATTTATTAATAAGGGAGACGACAAAATGCTTATTGAAAGACGTTTTGCTAGGCCCCAGTCCCAGAGTTTCTGATCCATTGGTCTGTGGTGAGGGATGAGAATTTTTATTTTGAGCAAGTTCTCAGGTGATGCTGATGCTGCTGGTCCAGGGACCACACTTTGAGAACCACTGCTGTAATGCTGGATCTAGGAGTAGTTAGTGAGAAAGGCTTCCTGGAGTTGAGAGCAAAGTTCTGATTAATAAAGATGCAGAATGCCAATCTCTCTCCTGCATTTCCCCACCAATGTCCAATAGAATGAGGCCATGAAACTTCTTCCTTCTCTCTTCATCCTCTGTCTCTTGCAGTCTTTTTCTCCCAGGACTTCTCTGGGCTTATCATCTACAATTCTAGTCTGGTATTCTGCTACCCGGAGTAAAGTGAAAATAGTAACCACATGGGGTAGAAGAAACAGGATGCCAACACTAATGAGCTCTCTATGGAATGAATCCAGATGAACTCTCCCTTGATGGGAAAGGAGAGCTGCTCAGAAAATATGAGGAGCTGCCTCTGTTTATTGTCTATAATTTTCTTTAAAATATATCCATATAAGCAGTGATGCATAAGGAAAACAGTGAATGTTATCCTTTAAACTTAATCTACACCCTGGAGTAGTTGGTTAGCATTCAAAGGCCCAGAATATAAGATTCATATAAGGGCCGGCCCGGTAGCGCAGGGTTAAATGTGCACGTTCTGCTTCGGCAGCCAGGGGTTTGCCAGTTCAAATCCTGGGTGCGGACATGGCACCACTCAGCAAGCCATGCTGTGGCAGGTATCCCACATATAAAGTAGAGGAAGATGGGCACAGAAGTTAGCTTAGGGCCAGTCTTCCTCAGCAAAAACAGGAGGACTGGCAGCAGTTAGCTCAGGGCTGATCTTCCTCAAAAAAAATAAATAAATAAATAAAATTAAAAGATTCATATATACGTTCATTTGGAAACCTCTCCAGGGTGCACAGTCAGACTACATATGCTTTCAGCTAATCAGTCAATACTGGAGAGTACTGGTGAGATCATGACTGAATTTTCCATAAATATTTCTTCAGAGCTTTGTTAGGAATGTCCTAGGGAACTCGTTTCTACAGTTTAAAATAATCCCTCCATGTTTCCCTCATTCCCAGGACAGACATACAACAGGCACACACATACATACACACACCAGAACTCTTTGGAACACTTTGCATTGCCTCTGGAGGCTCTGATTGATATGCACACAGGGAAAACTAGTACTTCAAATCTAGGTTTTAGTCTACATCTAATAAATTCTTTTTTTTTTCAGGAAGATTAGCCCCAAGCTAACTACTGCCAGTCCTCCTCTTTTTTGCTGAGGAAGACTGGCCCTGAGCTAACATCCATGCCCATCTTCCTCTACTTTATATGTGGGATGCCTACCCAGCATGGCATGCCAAGCGGTGCCATGTTCACACCCGGGATCCTAACCAGCGAACCCTGGGCCAACAAGAAGCAGAACGTATGAACTTAACTGCTGTGCCACCGGGCCGGCCCCATCTAATAAATTCTTAATAATCAATTTTATTACAAATACATTCATAGGCTACAGAAAGTTTATATGAAAATTAACACCAATTTAGAGAAACATGAAACCCAGAATTTTGAGATATCCTGAACTATATTCCATTTTCTATTGCTAATAACTACTTGTCTCTAAATACATGGTTCTATTCGATACCAATCTTTCCCTTTTATCTACCCCCCTTGAGATGTCCATGAAGGGTAGGTGTCAGGTAGCTTTTAACTGCTGATGGGGCCAGTCTTGCCTTTTGGAAACTTTAAACAATGAACTATCTGAAAAAGAAATAAAGAAACCATCTCATTTACAATAGCATCAAAAACAATGAAATATTTAGGAATAAATTTAACCAAGGAGGTGAAAGATTTGTACACTGAAAACATAAGACATTAATGAAAGAAATTGAAGAAGACAAATAAATGTAAAGATATATCATTTCATGGATCAAAAGATTTAAAATTGTCAAAATGCCCATACTATCCAAAGCAATCTATAGACTCAATGCAATTCCTACTAAATCCAATGGGATGTTTACATAAATAGAAAAAAAAAAAATCCTAAAATCCATATGGAAACACAAAAGACCCCAAATAGCCAAAGCAATCTTGAGAAAGAAGAACAAAGTTGGAGGCATCACACTTGCTGATTTCAAAGTATATTACAAAGCTATTGTAATCAAAACGGTATGGTACTGACATAAAAACAGACACAGAGACCAACAGAACAGAATTGAGAGCCCAGAAATAAATCAATGAATATATGATCAATTAATATTTGACAAGGGAGCCAAGAATACTCAATGGGGAAAAGACAGTCTCTTCAACTAGTGTTGGGAAAACTAGATATCCATATGAAAAAGAATGAAATTGGACCCCTATCTTACGCCACTTACAAAAATTATCTCAAAATGTATTAAAGACTTAAATGTAAAATCTGAAACGATAACATTACTAGAAGAAAACATAGGGAAAAACCTTCTTGACATTGGTCTTGGCAATGATTTTATGGATATGACACCCAAAGGACAAGCAACAAAAGCAAAAATGAATAAGTATATCAAACTGAAAAGTTTCTGCACAGCCAAAGAAATAATCAACAAAATAAAAAGGCAACCTATGGAATGGGAGAAAATATTTGCAAACCATCTATCCGATAAGGAGTTAACATTCAAAATATATCAAGAACTTATGCAACTCAATAGCAAAACACCACATAATCTAATTAAAAAATGGGCAGAGGAACTAAATAGCCATTTTTCCAAAGAGGACATACAAATGGTCAACAGTTACACGAAAAGGTGCTCCACATCACTAATCATCAGGGAAATGCAAATCAAAACCACAATCAGATATCACCTCACCTCTGTTAGATGGCTATTATCAAAAAGACAAGGAATAACAATTGTTGATGAGGATGTGGAGAAAAGGAAACCCTTTTGCACTATTGGTGGGGATTTAAATTGGTACAGCAACTATGGAAAACAGTATGGAGATCCCTCAAAAATTAAAAATAGAACTGCTATATGATCCAGCAATTTTACTTCTAGGTATATATTTGAAGGAAATGAAATCACTATCTCGAAGACTTATCTGCACCTCTATGTGCATTGCAGCATTATTCATAACCAAGGCGTGGAAACAACCTAAGTGTCTGTCACTGAATGAATGGATAAAAAAAATATGGTGTATATATACAATGGAATACTGTTCAGCCATAAAAAAAGAAGGAAATCCTGCCACTTGCAACATCATAGATGAACCTTGAGGGCATTATGCTAAGTGAAATAAGCCAGCCAGAGAAGGACAAATACTGTATGATCTGACTTAAGCGTGGAATTTAAGAAACTCAAACTCAGAGAGTGAATGGGAGTTGCCAGGGGCTGGGGGGTGGAGGAAATGGGGAGATGTTGATCAAAGGGTAAAAATAAGTTCTGGGGAATCTAATGTACAGCATGGTGATTACAGTTAACAATACTGTACTGTATGCTCGAAATTTGCTAAGACAATAGATCTTAAATGTTCTCACCACACACATACAAAAAAGATAACTATGTGAGGTGATGGATGTGGTAACTAATCTTATTGTGATTGTACATAGACCTTTATTGTAAACAATAAAAGTATTTCTGGAGTAAGAATTATGTTAATTATATATTATCTTATCCTAATAGCTTATTATCTTATGCTACATATTATCTTAGGCATAACTACATATATGTAATTTGTCATTCAAGGGGACTCATAAATTTTCAATTCATCCTCACCAAACATTAGTGGTAATAAGCACTCAGTACAGCTAAGGAAAGAATTTTATTCTAGTGTATTTGGAATTCTTCTTTCTTTATATTATCCTAGCTTTCTTGATCATTTTCTAATAATTTTGTCCCACACCATTCTTCTCAAGGATGTTATTTCCTTATTTCCAGATTATTTACACTTTTTCACTTATAGCCTTTGGTTTTCCATCTGCTAACATTTTCTTTGAATACTCTGCTGTCCAAAAAGCCACTTGCTCGCTTTACTTGGTAATCTCCTAGGTTATTCCTTGGTACTATCCCCTAGGGGAGGGCAGCTTCAGCAAGCCTTCTGCTCTCCTCATTCCTGAGGAGGCTAGAAGAGAGAGGCCTGTCTCTGCCCCACGTCAGGACTGCTGATCGGAGGCTCTACCTCTGGAGAGCATAGCCAATCCAATCAAGTTATAATACTGGGGAAAAGGAAGGGAGAAAGCACCTGAAGCAAGGGCCACTCCTTGCTTGCCTCTGTGTCTCCACCCTTCTCTATTAATTATAGGCTTCACTCTTTCCTTTTCAAATCCATTCAAGTGAAGTAGGCAGTGTTTCAAAGTTCAAATATGAACACATCAGGGCAAAGGAGGTTGCCACCCAGCCCCACCCAAGCTAAACAGGACCTGAACCAACATTTAGTTTCCTAAAGTAAGAAATGAAAGGAAACTGAAAGTTCATATTAAAAGAGGCAAAGGAAAAACAGAGATCACACGCTCAAATTACTCAGGGAGAAGGACTTTTTTTAAACAAATACTTATTGATCACTGTTATGGAATGAGTTGTGTCCCCTCAAAATTCATATGTTGAAGTCCTGACGCCCAGTACCTCAGGACGCGACTGTATTTGGAGATAGGGTTGAGTCGGCCAGCCTACCCTGCAGATTTTGGACTTGCCAGCCTCCACAACCGCGTGAGCCAATTATCAATCAATCTCTTTTCTCTCTCTTTCTATATATATATATATCTTAAGCATGTTAGACACAATAGGAAATATATTTTAAGAGCGTTTTTTGGACTTCAAGGGAAATATTTCATAACATAAAATATTCACAAATGAAAAGTTCAATAACAAGAAAAATATTAAAGAAATGCCACTGAACAGCATTTGCTTTAGTACCTAGAACGTGCTACTGATGACAAATAGAAGACAGATCTGTGGCCTGGATCAGAGTTGTAAGGAAAAATTTAATGGAGTACAGTAACTGAGAAGTTTCAGGGAACCTCTCATCCAGGTTTTCTTTATGCTTTTATCCTTCTTACTTTTTAACTTTAAGCTCTTTCAAATAAAAAAAAAGTCTTCCTTTTTGAAAGACAAGACCATCCTCCCCAGTCCTAACCATATTACTTCCTCTATAAGGCACTGGCTTATCGATATTAAACCACCCCCTCTGAATTTGAAGGTACTATTTTTGGAGGAAGGAGGGGGAAGGTAATGGAAGAGATGGAAGTGCCGCTGTGAAGTCTTCTGGAAAAGAAGACTTTACAGGATTGATGGGAGAGAAGAGCAAAAGGTTTTCTAGAAACTCAGCAATGCAGGGCATGTAGTAAGCATTCAGTACATTTTTGTTGACTGCTTAAGAGAACAAGTAGGACATAAATTCTTTACAGCAAGATATCTAGATAAAATTAAACACCACCAACCAGTATTTTCTTACTGTCGTTATATAACATGTGAGCCCCAGGGAAGAACATATATCCTCAGCCTGCTTGGATAGTGTCTAACTGTGATAGACACTCAATAAACATGAATGAATGAATAAATGAAAAAAAAATGAGAGCAAAAAAGCCTAATTGAGATGATTTCAGCAAAAATTATGCAGTAAGGATCTCCAAAAGTTTGTCTCTTCACAAAAGCAGCAAAAAAGCCTGGCAAAAATGGTCAGAATCAGCTTTGGAACTCTGGAAATCAACCAAAGGCTTGCAGCAATCCAGGGAACATTTAGTTAAGAAAAACAGCTGAATCATGGTAAGAGCAGTGAGTTTTGTGACATTTTAATTTACCCCAGTTCCGCGACAGGTTTGAAAAACAATAGCCTACATTCCTAACACCGGGAGGAGCAGAAAGGCTCTCACTCCCAAAGAAATATCACTATTTAACGTGTCTGCCAGTGGTTCTTGGAAAGACCTGGAAAGGTTTTTCTTTATTCAACTTCACACAAACTTGTACTGTGCTAAACACCTTGGGGTGGAGGGAGATTCTGTTGAATGCTTTAACATCACAGCTGCCTCAGATGATGGCACAAACAATAACTAACCAAAAAGCTTAAAAGGAAAAAGCTGAGGAGTGCGATATTCATAGGGACACTGAAAAACTCTAACACTGAAAAATTCTGTGGAATTAGTTCAAAAGTCACTGAACAACAAATAACAACTACAAAAAGCAGTGACAGCAATAAGGAAGAAGGAGAATCTGATTTCCAGAGATGTCACATTATATTATTTGAGATGTTCAGTTTTCAATAAAAAAAATTATGAGAAACGAGAAAGTATGACCCTTACGCAGGAAAAAAAAAAAAAAATCAATAGAAATAGTCCCTGAAAAAGAAGCAAATGGAAGAGGGAATACTTGATAGTATACACGAAGTAGTACTTAGCAATCAAAAGAAACAAACGATTGTTATTTGCAAGATGAGAGCAAACATCCTTGTCCTGTTCCTGGTCTTAGGAGGAAAGTATACAGTTTCTCGCTATTAAGTATGATATTGGCAGTAGGTTTTTTTGTAGATGTTCTTTGTCAAGTTGAGGAAGTTCCCCTCTATTCCTAGTTTGCTGTGAATTTTGTTTTGCTTTGTTTCGTTTTAATCAAGAATGGGTGTTGCATTTTGTCAAATGCTTTTTCTGCATCTATCAATATGATCACTTTTTTCTTTAATCTGTTGATGTGATGGATTATATGAATTTTTGAATGTTGAACCAGCCTTGCTAGATGTCCTTTGTCCAGTCAAAGGAGTTTCCTTCTATTCCTAATTTATCAAGTGTTTTTATCAATTGCCCAAATGCTTTTTCTGAGCCTAATGAGATATTCATGTGGTTTTGTCCTTTATTTTTTTGATACGGTATATTACATTAATTAATTTCTGGATGGTAAACCAACTTTGCTTTGAGATAAATCTCACTTGATCATAGTGTATAATCTTTCTTACATAATGCTGCATTCAGTTTGCTAGCTATTTGTTGAGGAGTTTTGCATCTATATCCATTAGGGATATTGGTCTCTAGTTTTTTGTGTGATGTCTTAGTCAGGTTTTCATATCAGGGTAATACTGGCCTCATAGATGAGTTGAGTAGTGTTCTCTACTGTTCTGTTTTTTGGAACAGTTTGTGAAGAATTGGTGTTAATTCTTCTTTAAACATTTGATAGGATGCATCAGTGAAGCCACCTGGGCTGGCTTTCTTTGTGAGAAATTTTTTGATTACTAACTTTACTTTCTGTCTATTCAGCTTTTCTCTATTATCTTGAGTCAGTTTTGGTAGTTTGTGTCTTTCTAGGAACCTATTTCTTCTGGGTTATCTAATTCGTTGATGTACAATTTTTCATAGTATTCCCTTATAATCTATTTTAATCTCTGCAAAGTCAATAGTAATGTTCCCTACTTCATTCCTGATTTTAGTCATTTGAGTCTTCTCTTTTTTTTCTTGGTTAGTCTAGCTAGTAGTCTGTTAATTTTGCTGATCATTTTAAAGAAACAACTATGATTTCACTGATATTCTCACTTGTTTTTCTAGTCTCTATTTCATTAATTTTCACTCTAATATTTCTATTATTTCCTTCTGTCTGCTTGCTTTGGGTTTAGTTTGCTCTTCTCTTTTTAGTTCTTAAGATGGAAGTTTAGCTCATTGATATGAGTTCCTTTTTTTTTGTTTTTTTTTGAGGAAGATTAGCCCTGAGCTAACATCCACTGCCAATCGTCCTCTTTTTGCTGAGGAAGACTGGTCCTGAGCTAACATCCGTGCCCATCCTCCTCTACTTTATATGTGGGACACCTACCACAGCATGGCTTGCCAAGCGGTGCCATGTCCGCACCCGGGATCCGAACCTGTGAACCCCAGGCTGCTGAAGTGGAACGTGCGCACTTAACTGCTGCACCACCAGGCCAGCCCCACTTTCTTCTTTTTTAATGTAGGTGTTTACAGTATAAATTTTCTTCTGACCATTGCTTTCACTGCATCCTGTAAGTTTGGTATACTGTCTCTTCATTTTCCTTTATCTTAAATTATTTTCCAATTTCTTTGTGACTTCTTCTTTGACATGCTGGTTACTTAGGAGTATGTTGTTTAACTTCCACATAGCTGTGAATTTCCCTAAATTCTTTCTGCTATTGGTTTCTAATTTTTCCATTTGGTTAGAGAATATAAATTGTATGATTTCAATCTTTTTAAATTTATTGAAGCTTGTCTTATGGCTTAGCATATGTTCTATCCTGGAAAATGTTTTGTATGCACTAGAGAAGAATATGTATTTTGCTGTTGTTGGCTATTGAAGTATTCCATAGATGTCTGTTAGGTGTAGTTGGTTTATAGTGTTGTTCAAGTCTTCTATTTCCTTGTTCATCTTCTGCCAAGTTGTTTACTGATTCTGTAAAGTCTGTATTTTTGTGTGTGTGTAGCCACTGAAATTCCTACTCAGTTAGCTTACTGGTTGGCTAATAACTAGAGGGAGATTTCCCTAAATGCCTATAAGCAATAAATCTCTCGGTCTTTATGGAAGAATTCTGCATGCATGTTGGAGCACATCTTCGACATTTAGCCAGGCACTTCACAACTTTATCTTAGCCTTCACTTCCTGCTTGTGTAGTCTCAAGGTCAGTCAGAGGTGAGAGCTCAGGGCCCTTTCAGGTCATTCCTGAGCATGTGCACAGCCCTACTCATGCACATGGCCTCCTAGGTCCCAGGAATATATTGGAGCTTTCAAAGCCCCTGTGGTCACCTCATTCTCTAGTTTTTCTCTTTTAAGCTTTTTGGTTAATCTATTGTTTGCCCCAACTGTGATCAGGGCTTGCTTTTAAGCTTTGTTAGGGGTGACCCAGCAGCCTTTAGTCTAGAGCAATCTTTTTTCCACTCCTGAGGCAATACCCTTTTGAGTTCTCTACTTTCTGTCCCATGACATACTTGGTTTTTCCACTTTGGCTGGTGGGAATACAAACTATCCTGATCCTTTCGTGAGCTCCAGGGATTGCTCCCGATAATTTCAGGTGGCTCTTTCCTTGCTCTTGGGTAGTGTCTTCACATGCATGTGCTGGTCAGTACTCATCCAAAAACTCAGGGAGACCCTCAGCAGATCTCTGTATTTTCTCTCTGTGCAGCTCTTTCCTCCCTGGTATTCTGCTCTGAGAATTCAGCTGTGCTGGCCCTCTAACTCTCAACTCCATTTCTTCAACTCAGTATGACCAATAGGCTCCTGTTAGATTGTCTTCCCCTGCACTGTGACCTGGAAATTCTCCAGGTAGTAAGCTGGAGGAATCACAGGCTCAGCTTAGCTGTTTTCCATCTCTAAGGGATCATTACCACGTGCTAACTGATGTCCAATATTTGAAAACCATTGTTTTATATTTTATGTCCTGTTCTTCAGTTGTTTCAGATGGCAGGGTAAACTCAGTCATTGTTACTCCACCTTGGCCAGAAGCAGACACCTTCTTGCCAGTGTTATTGCAGTAGTCTCCCTGTTTCTACCTATGATTGCTGCGAATCTATTGCCAACACTGTAGCCTAAATGATCCCTTGAAGATGTAAGTTAGATCATATTACTTCTCTGTTCAAAACCGTCCAATGCCTCTCAATTTCTCTCCAAATAAAACAATGTCTCGATGGTTATCTTAAGGCCCTATTTAACCTGGCCCTTCATTACCTCTGTGTTACTGTTGATCTCTCTGCTCTATCCATACTAGCCTTCTTATTGTTCCTCAAACATTCCAGGCATACTTCCAGCTTAATAACTTATTATTTACTATCTCTTTTCCCTACTGTACTACAAAGTAAGTGATGGCAAGGATTTTGTTTTGCTGATTTAACCCAAGCACCTAAAATAGTGTGTGGCACATAGTAGATCCTTTAAATATTTGTTGAATGAAAGTCTGAGCCCAATCATAGAGCATTTAGGATTATTATCAAGGTTACAAAAACAGGCACTCAGCCATAAGAGACAAAACAAAAATCCAATTACCAAAAATGGAGTCTATCAGAGTCTTGCCAGTAACAACGGTCATTTGATGCCAAGAGTTATTGTTGGACAGGCGATACTTAATATGTTTTACCAAAGACCAGAATTTAACCTAGAAATTGGGATAAAGTGACTCAAACTGTGGGAAGCAGGACCTGATAATTAAGCTCAGCCTGAAATGCCTCAAAAAACATGATTTCAAAGGGCAAAAATATCTAGTACTAGAACTTCAGGAGCTTGGATGTGTACTTGGAAAACATAATTCCTAGTAGAATTCACCGAAGACTTGCTATATAACACCATAATCTTTTTTTAAAAATTAGTTTATCAAGATTTTTAATACTGATGAAGATGTGGTGAAATGGGCACTTTATAAACTAATGGTAGAACTGTGTTGCAAACTTTAATTTCAAAAAATTATGGTAAAAAAATTTACTCTTTTAACCATTTTTAAGTGCACAGTTCAGTGGCATTAAGTACATTCACATTGCTGTGCAGCCCAATCATCTCCAGGACTGGTTCAATATCACCATTTTAAAATAAAAAAAAAAGATGCAGCAATTTTTTTCTAAAAGTATTTGTATCTACCCACCTACATAATTGGTGAACTAAAAAGAAATTTATTCCTTCAATATCCTAAAGAGATTAGTTATATAGTATAAGTAAAAGCAGGAGAAAGCACAAATGAATCCCAGAGGCCTAATTCCCTGTATGTACATTCGACCACCTATTGTGTTCTATCTTTAAGACAGAAAAGGTTTACAGCTCTTTAGAAGAAAAACATATGTCCCTTGACTCAACCTTCTTTCATGTCAGATCTCATCTCCCTTTCAAATATATGTCTTACCAGGAAGACTACTTGGCAGTTTCTCCATCCTCTTCCTCTGTGATAGCTGCCAGTACCAATTCTCCTGGCACTGACAGTGGGTGGAGTGTATGCATCGGGCCATCTCATTTTGAACCCGGCAGCTGTTTGTGGGCTGAGGTCTCTGTCTGCAGAAGATAGGGCAGCATGTAGTACCCATAGAAGCTCTAAAACATGTTCTTGCTTTCAGGGTAGTAGTTATCTTGGTGTTCTCATTTAGGCCAGAGAATTATAAAAAGTACAAGATATTTATTGTCTGTGATCCTTTGGCCATAAATTGGCAAGGTCACTTTCTTACAATTCACATCCCAGTTGCATTTAGAAACTCTGCTCCCTTGCTTTTCAGACTCTGCTCCCTTAGATTGTCTCTCTCATTCCCCCTCCCTCCCTGTCTCTCTCTGCCCCCTCATCTTTCTCATAAATTTGTCTCTGCTGCTTCTCTTATCTGACCTGGTCTTTAACTGTGAGCACACAATACATTTTAGTCCCTGAATGATTTCAAAGGGCAAAAACGTCTAGTGCTAGAACTTCGGGAGGAGCTTGGATATGTACTTGGAAAACATTATTCCTACTAGAATTCACTGAAGACTTGCTATATAACACCATCAAGCTTTTTTTAAAATCAGTTTGTCAAGAGGTGCATGTCACCACCTTGGAAAATTTATCCTCCCTTCCAGGTTTAACTACATCCTACATATAACTGAAACAATATAGGTTAGAGCTAGAAAGGACATCAGAATTAACCCAGTCTAATTCTTTCCTTTTCCAGATGAGGGAACTGAACCTCCCGAAATTAAGTGATTTAGTTTCTCAGTTAGTGGCTGAGCCAGCCCAGAATAATATTTCCTCTCTCTCAATCCAGTGCTCTTTCCATTACACAATGCAACTGCCCTAAATGATTCAATATACTAGACCCCTATGCCTGTGAACCTATAAGCTATGTCCAGCACATGTTATCCCACCATCAGACAAGGCAGCACAATTCTGCCAGAGTCTACATACTATGAATATCTTTATAGTATAAAATATATTTATATAAAAACACCTAATAGGATATATGTAAATATATAAATACAAACATAAAAATATTAAATACAATATAGATTTATATAAATGTATTTAATAATATATATTTATTTTATATAAATATTTTTACTATAAAGATACTTTTATTAAGTTTCTATTGCTATATAATGAACCATCAGTTTAGTGGTTTGAAACACTATAAATTTATTATCTCATAGTTTTCATGGTTTGGGAGTCTGGGCGCAGGACTGCTTGGGGTCTTACCAGGCTGCAATCTCATCTGAGCATCAGGTTCCTCTTCCAAGTCCACAGGCTGTTGGCAGAATTCAGTTCCTTGTGATTGTTAGGACCGAAGGCTTAGACTCTTAGAGGTTACTTACTGTCCCTTGCCATATGGCCCTCTCCTCTCCATGTCAGTTTGTTTCTTCAAGTCCAACAAGAGTGTCTCTGCTGCTTCAAACCTGATTTCTCCTGTCTCTGTCCTCTAGATCTTCTCTTAACCAGCTCACCTGATTAGGTAGGGCTCACCAAGAATAATCTTCTTTAGATTAATTTAAAATAAACTGATTAGAGTCTTTAATTGTAACTGCAAAGTCCCTTTGTCATATAACATAACCTAATCATGGGAATATCATCGCATCATATTCAAAGGTCCCGTTCACTGAAGAAAACTATACAGGGCATGTACATCAGGGGAGGGGAATCCTGGGGCTGTTTTAGAATTCTGCCTACTACGATATGTAATGGAAGATATTTCATTCTCACTTCCTGAGTATCCAGATCTATTCCAATTGATTTCCCTTTACTAGATCATCATAAAACAGATCAAAATGCTTGAAATCCTCACTTTGAGAGCAATGACTAAGAGTTAACAAAAGGCTGGTGTTTTTTTTTTATTTTGCCTTTGCTACTATGTGACCATGGGAAGGTGACAATTTCTCTAAACCTATGTCTTAATCTTTTAAATATTGTCTCCACTAAACTTAGATAATACTGTCTCTAGATTAACATTCTCTAATCATTTTCATTCCATTCATTATCGCTTCTGTATCTTTTTAGGGAAGAAAACTGCTCCCCTTTTTTATGGGAAACTAATTCTATGTTTATCTGGTCTATCTTGTCAACACTTGTTATTAGCCATCCTAAGGGGCGTGAGGTGATATCTCATTGCAGTTTTTATTTGCAATTCCCTAATGATTAGTGATGTGGAGCATCTTTCCATGTGCTTGTTGGCCATTTGTACATCTTCTTCAGAGAAATGTCTCTTCAAGTCTTTTGCCCATTTTTGAATCGAGTTGTTTCTCTGTTGTTAAGTTTTAGGAGTTCACTATGTATTCTGGATATTAATCCCTTATCAGATATATGATTTACAAATATTTTCTCCCATTCTGTGGGTTGCCTTTTTACTGTTGACAGTATACAAATTTATTTTTGTTTTAATTGTTTGTAAGTATTTTTTTTCCCATATCTCAGTAGAATTATAGGCTAGTGGAAAATAGACATTATCACTTACAGTTCTTTTATGATCCTTCAGTGCAAAGGGGAGAAAATCTAGGAGAGGCATTTCTTTAATATCAATTATGTTCCAAATGCTACTAGGATTATTCTTAAATGAAAGAAAAACCTATCATTGATCATTTTTGCAGATAAAAAAATTGGCGCATAGAGAGGTTAACTTGTCCACAATTGTAGAACTAGTATGTGGCAAAGCTGAAATTCAGACTCAGTTCTAACCTGGCTTTGCTCACTACACATGACGGTATCTGTCAAATGGTTAGGCTAGGGTTATTAGACTATTGGGCAAATGATAGACTTGATTGATCTTATTTATTAGTTGACTTCACTGCAAACTCCCTGAACTGGGAAACGTGTATAGGTCTGTTCTGGGGATAGCGTATTTATGTTATCAAAAACTAGGTCTGTTCAACCCAGACTAGGCCCAGTATATAAAACTTTAGGCTCTTTGGCAGAGATGCCTCACATAAAGTGGACTAGAATTATGCTAATTCATCTGCTTACAGATCAACCTAATTTATAAAATGTTTATTACCTGTGCCAACAAACATATAGTAAATGTTTCTGGCTGGCTAAGGTTGGCATGTGTTTTCACTCAAGTGGATTTCCTATAGATTTAGAGACAGAGTGGAGTATAAACTGAAATGAAATTGAAGACCATAAAATTGTTTTGGAAATACTGAATTGGTTGGAAGTCTTTCTTTTCTTTCTGCTTTCATTATAATCCCATACCCTAATTATGCCAAATAGGGATTTTGAATATATTCCCTGAATGTCTGTTTAAATAAGTGATTTTACTGAACTGGTACGAATGACTTTACTATTCTTGTTCGTATTTTATGGTCCCTAGATGTTAATTAAACTTGGTAACTCTTTAACCCTACCACATCCCTGTTATGGTTCAGCTACCCTCCACTAGATCTACTGCCACTCAGGTCAGTCCAAGACTTCTCCTGGTTTGCAGAAGCAAGACATTATTTTTTTTTTTATCAACCTATGTCCTTTTTTCCTCATCCTGTGATAATTAATCACATGACCAAATTTTGGGATTCATTTTGGAAATACCCATGGAAAGCTTCTCCATAGTTTTCCAAGGTACTATTTATTTTTTACCATTAGTATACAGACTTTTCCCCCAAAGGGTTACCTCTCTAGCAATGCTCAATTTGTGTTCAAATAATTTTCAATTGGTTATTCTAAGAAAATTGACAAAGTTTATTTTCTTGTTCTCAGTCTTTTTTTATTTTGTGAGGAAGATTGGCCCTGAGCAAACATCTATTGCCAATTCTCCTCTTTCTGTTTGAGGAAGACTGGCCCTGAGCCAACATCTGCGCCAATCTTCCTCCATTTTGTATGTGGATTGCTGCCACAGTATGGCTTGACGAGAGGTGTAGGTCTGTGCCTGGGATCTGAACCCATGAACCCAGACTGCTGAAGTGGAGCATGCCAAACTTAACCACTATGCCACTGGGCCGGACCCAACAGTCCTTTTACTTATATTAAAATTCTTTTGTTGCATGTAACAGAAACAAAGAGGGGAAATTTATTGGAAAAATAGTGGAATATTTCATCTAACAAAAGCCAAGGAAATAAATTATGACAGAAGCAAATGGTAGAATTTTATGTAGCTGTGTAAAAAATTGAGGTAGCAGTGTACCTACTGGTAAGGTAAGATGTTCAAGATATATTGTGAAGTTACGGAACACCGTTTATATCATGATTCCACTGGGTTAAGGAAAAAAAGACATGCCTTATAGATGAATTTAGAAATACTGGGATGATGTGCAAGAAAATGTTAACAATGATCCCATCCAGGGAGTAGGGTGAGGAGGAGAGGGAGGGGTATCGGTGGACTTTACTTTCCAGTTTATTCTCTTTTTGAGAACTACTTGTTTACCACGAGGACTGTGGCAGCCACAGATGATTGTCAATCAGACCTCTCCTAAAATGTGCTGTGAAAAATGTAGTTGGCTGGCCAGCCTCCAGCTGCCTCTCTTTGGCTCTACCTCAGGATTCACACTAAGGCCAG
This sequence comes from Equus quagga, assembly GCF_021613505.1. Lineage (NCBI taxonomy): Eukaryota > Metazoa > Chordata > Mammalia > Perissodactyla > Equidae > Equus > Equus quagga. The sequence continues at coordinate 49,647,281 of NC_060267.1, forward strand.
TCTCTTCCTGGTTTACTCTTAGCCAATGCCTGCACATGGCAGGCATACTAGGTCTTAGGTACATCATATACAGCCATTGATTTGGTAAATGCATTTTTTTTTATCTTGATCAGGAAGGAAGACCAAAAATAGTTTGCATCCACACAGAATGGACATTCAATTAGTTTTGCTCCAAGGATATGTTAACCCTTGCGCCTTTGATGATATAAATTATAGGCCATCTGGACATTCCACAGAATATTACATAAATGCATTACATCAATGACATCATGCTGATTGGACAAAATGAGCATAAGGTAGCTTAGCACACCAGAGGCCTTTCTGAGATATGTGTTTCAAAGGGTAGGAGACAAACTTTACAAGGATTTGGGGATCTGCCATTCTTATCAAATTTTTAGGAGACCAGTGTAAGGGGCATGCTGGAATATCCTGTCAAAGTACAAGACAGCTTGCTACATTTGCATCACCTGCTACAAGGAAACAAGCACAATACCTGATGGATCTCTCTAGATTCTAGAAGCAATACATTCCATCTAGAAACACTATTACAGCTTACATACTGGATGATATGAAAGGCTACTTGGTTCGAGGAAGGCCTAGAGCAAGAAAGGGCTCTGTAGAAGATTTGGGCTGCAATGCAGATAGCCCTGCAACTTGGCTATATAATCTGGCAGATCTTACGGTATCGTAGGTGTCATTGGGAAGAAAAGACGCAATGTTTATGTTTATGTTTGAGGTTCACTGCACTATTTTTACAATAGCCAAGATATAGAAACAACCTGAGTGCCTACTGACAGATGAATCGATAAAGAAAAGGTGGTATATACACATAATGGATTATCCAGCCACAAAAAAGGAGGAAATCGTGCCATTTGCAACATCATGGATCTTGAGGGCATTATGCTAAGTGAAATAAGTCAGACAGAGAAAGACAAATAGTGCATGATTTCACTTATACGTGGAATCTAAAAACAAACCAAACTCATAGAAACAGATCAGATTTGTGGTTGCCAGGGCTGGGAGTTGGGGGCAAAAGGGCGAGGGGGAATGGGTGAAGGTGGTCGAAAAGTATAAACCTCCAGTTATAAGGTGAATAAGTGCTGGGGATGCAATGTACAGCATGGTGACTACAATTAACAATACTGTATTGTATATTTGCAAGTTGCCGAGAGAGATCTTAAAAGTTCTCATCACAAGAAAAAAATTTATAACTGTGTGAGGTGATAGATGTTAGCTAAACTTATTGTGGTAACAATTTCACAATATATGTACCAAATCATTGTTATATACCTTAAACTAATATAATTTTATATTTCAACTGTATCTCAATAAAGCTAGGAAAAAAGAAAAAAGGAAACCTGATGCAAGCAGCTGCTAGCTACCATTCTTTCTGATCTGCTGTGGCACTCACATGGAGGTCCTGCTTTCTCCCCAGGCTGCTACCTGCAGATGAGTCAGACAGTTTCTCTCCAATGCAGGCCTACTATAATGGGTAATCCACTCTAAGATTCCTCAACAGACTGGCAGAGACTTTCTGAGAGCAGCTCAGGTCTGATGCTCTTTCTACTCAACTTTCTTCTCTTCTTTCACAGGTGTCAGACCCACGTTGCGGTTTGATGGCTTTCCCTGGCTGCTGCTCTTCCTCCCTTGTATCCTTCACAGGCATCTCCTTCAATACACCTCTAGCACCTCTGACTCCATCTTGGTGTCTGCCTGTTGAAGTATCCAAAGTGATACTCGCATGGATGCTCTAACAGTTAACTTTTAAAATGACAATAATCAATAAGCAAGTGGGGAAGAGTATCCAAAACCATCCACGTCTCTTGACTCTACACAACTTTCAGGAACAGATTTCAATGGCCTAATCCATGCTGTCTCTCAAATTTATACCACACTCTCTCTTTTTAAAGATTGGCACCTGAGCTACCATCTGTTGCCAATCTTTCTTTTTCATTCTTCTTCTCCTCCCCAAAGCCCCCCAGTACATAGTTGTATACTCTAGTTGTAGGTCCTTCTGGTTTTGCCATGTGGGATGCCGCCTCAGCATGGCCTGATGAGCATTGCCATGTCCACACCCAGGACCTGAACTGGCAAAACCAGGGCTGCCGATGCAGAGTGTGAACTTAACCACTCAGCCATGGGGCCAGCCCTATACCACGTTAGATGTTTTAGATGTCATGAAATATCAATAGCTGAGTACTGTCATGGCCCTATAAGGGCTTACTTCATGGAGCCCTGAACTTTAAAGGATTCTTCCTGGGTAATTAGTAGCTGAGGACACAGGAACTTAAAAAATTAAACAACCCACCAAGGCCATCTGTTTGTACTACTAAAGTCATTGTTTACTGAGCTTTAAAGTCCTAAGAACTTTGAAGGACTCAGTGCCTTAGCACTTTCTGGTCATACAAGTTCTACCTTTCTGTTCAGATATTTCTAGTTAGGCTTTCATGAGAATATCAACTCTTCCACCTTCCTTGACTACTAAAGCATCATTCTTAGTTCACTACATAGCATTTCAACACATCCGTTTTCCTACCACAGCAAATATCCTCAAACTCCACTATTACCAAAGTCTCAATTTAGAGAACTGAAATTCAGGGATCATTGCCTAAGGTACATTCAATCCACCCATTCCTCTAGCAGAGGGGTCAGCCTGCTCCATACAACTTATGAGCTAAGAACGGTTCTCACATTTTTAAAGGGTTATTTTTTTTTATGATGTTTGTTATGTTAACTTTATTTACAATTTCTAGTTATCTTCACTCTTTTATTTGTGAAATTCTGTTGTTGTTTTTTTTAATTAAGATTATGATAGATTACAACCTTGTGAGATTTCAGTTGTACATTATTGTTAGTCATGTTGCGGGTACACCACTTCACCCTTTGTGCCCTCCCGCCAACCCCCCCCCCCCCTTTCCCTGGTAACCACCGATCAGTTCTCCTTGTCTATATGTTAACTTCCACCTATGAGCGGTGTCATACAGAGTTCGTCTTTCTCTGTCTAGCTTATTTCGCTTAACATAATACCCTCAAGGTCCATCCATGTTGATGCGAACGGGACAATTTTGTCCTTAAAGGGTTATTTTAAAAATACATTAAAAAAAGACAACACAGACTATATGTATGTGTCAAAGACTAAAATATTTACTATTTGTCCTTTCACAGAGTAAGTTTGACAAGTTCTAGAGCAGTACTTTTTTTTTAAGATTTTTAAAAATTTTTCCTTCTTCTCCCCAAAGCTCCCAGTACATTGTTGTAGAGTTTTAGTTGTGGGTCCTTCTAGTTGTGGCATGTGGGACTCCACCTCAGCATGGCCTGATGAGTGGTGCCATGTCCATGCTCAGAATCCAAACAGAAGAAACCCTGGGCTGCCAAAGCAGACCACGCAAACTTAACCACTCGGCCACAGGGCCGGCCCCTGGAGCAGTATTTCTTAAAGACACTAGTGCTGACCAGATTTAGGGTAGTGGTTCTCAAACGTTAGTATGACTAAGTCACTTGAAGAGTTTGTCAAAACATATATTTTTGGCAATCCAAAAATTCATGTCTAGGGCCCTAGAATCTATATTCTAGACAAATAATTCAAGTGATTATGATGTGGGTGGTTCTAGGATACTTTGAGAAAATTGTAAATGTTATCATTGGATCAGCTCAGACCATCAAGAGGACTTCTTACCGGACTGCTTTTATTGGACTGTATTTTAGTGTCAGGATATTGACCTGCATTGTGGGACATCTGAGGATCAGGAAATATTACTTTTCCTGTGCAAGAAATTTGATTCTATCTTAAGCACGAATCTTCTAATGATCTTATTCCACTCTTTGCCAATTTGATTCCACCTCTAAGCAAATGTAAAGAATGCTTGTTTCACCTTATTTTTTTCCCTCTATTTTGGCTTCATCCCAATCTTTTCCATTTGTTTTAATACATCTCTGTTAAGTCATCTCAAATTATTTTTGGGAAAACAAGTCACAATATCCTAAATTATTCTTAATAGTACATGGCATGCATATTCCTTACTGATTTAATTCTCCTGGTTTAGGAACAAGAAAAAATATTTTTGTTATGAGCTGACAAGGAAAAAAATCCAGAGAAAACATGAGATAAAAGGTTTTTTCTTATACAAAACTCCTCAGCCAATGGAGTGTGGACATAAGGAATAATCAATCTAGATTAGGAGAAATGCCACAAACACACAACATTTCAACCATAAGATCTTGCGAAAGCAGCTTAAATAGGAAAACTGAAAGGAAATCAAGAAAGAAAACCTTATAAACTCCAATTCTGAGATGAAAAGATTCAGCAGTCTTGAATAAAATATCAATAGCCAAAATTTACAGAATTAAAGGACAGTTGGTGTTTCTTCAATACTCAACTATGTGCTAAGCAATATACATATACTATAGCATAGCTAATCCTCAAACATTAACCTAGTGAAGCAGGTACAATTACTTCCATTTTTCACAAACAGCCCCCTATGGCTTGAAGGTGACTTTTCCAAAGGTCATGTAACCAGTAATGAAGTTAGAATTTGTATTAATATCTGACTACAAAGCCCATTCTTTGTCACAAGTACTAAGGTTGCCTCTGTATACACATGTTATGTATCAGACCCCCTACAGTTCAAATATACTAGATCAGACATGGTCTCTAGCCACAAAAAGATTAACATGTAGGGAGCAATGCTGTGACGAGTGTGTGCCAGAGCCTTGTCAGAGTGAAACAGAAAAAAGGCTGTGTTTCTTCAGAGATAAAACAAAAACAGCAACAATTATTAAGCATGGACAGATAAAGTATGATGAAAGGGGCAGAGGAAAATCCATGTAATAGATATTTTAGTGCCTGTGCCTGTCTATATGCCAAAATAAAGAGTAATCATGTTAGAATACATTATAGAGAGATCAGTCTGTCAAGAACCAAAGGAACTTCATCTTGCAAAAAGTGAAGAAATGAAAAGAATGAAGAGAACGACACACAGGGAGCTGGACTTCAAGTCTAGATATGTGGACTGAAGGGAATTCACAGATGATGGAGTGTGTAGAAATAGCTGCCAAGAGAACAAATCACACTCCATGCTATTTCATTTCCAATTCTGGTGTTTTTATTTTAGAAAACACGTTGACTCAAACAGGTCACAGCTACTGCTTCCTTGTTCTGTGTATTTCTATGCTCCATTTGAAAAAGCATACAGTCAAATCTATCTTCATCCAGTCTGTGAATGAGGTAATAAGCAAAAAGGATCACTGGTTACTTCAAAAGAACCTGGGGGGAAAACACATACAGCTCACTTAAATCACAGATTGAAACAGTGTTTATAATTAGGAGGAGGAAAAAAAAGAAAGATAACTAACTAATGTGATATTACAAATTGTCTAGATTACCAAAGAAAAAAACACAACCAGTTTTTCTGTAATTACTAGACTTTATCTTGGTAATCTCAGCTGAAAAAGGTATATTAAGGTATAATCTGATTCTGACTTTGAAGACATTTAATGTTATCATTAAAAATTTAAAAAGTTTAGGGGCCGGCCTGGTGGCATGGCAGTTAAGTTCACACGTTCTGCTTCAGCAGCCCGGGATTCGTTGGTTCAGATCCTGAGTGTGGACCTACGCATGCTTACAAGCCATGCTGTGGCAGGCGTCCCACATATAAAAAATAGAAGAAGATGGGCACAGATGTTAGCTCAGGGCCATTCTTCCTCAGCAAAAAGAGGAGGATTAGCAGCAGATGTTAGCTCACGGATAATCTTCCTCAAAAAAAAAAATTTAAAAGTTTAAATCTATGACTGGCTTATAGGAGCAATCTTATTTCCCAAATACTCGATCCTTCTTCAGGAGAAACTATTCTAACTGCCTGGAATTTGTTCTCTCTAGTGAATGAAGAATCAATAGTTCAATTTATAAGTCCATCATATTGTTTACTGCATCAAGATGTTGCCAACACTACAGCCAACACTTTTTTTCTTTAGTCCTGATGTTTGTGAATGTATGGTGAATTCTGTTTCTTTTTTTTAAAAAACGTGTAAAAAGAAGTCACCTTCTACTAAAAATGTTTATCCTAATGCCAAATAACATTTTGTATATTAGTATGGAACATAATAATATACAGCTTTCATTACATTTAGACAATGATATCAGTTATTCTAGACAATGATATCAGTTATTCTGGTTTCATGTTACTATTTATCCTATTATCCAAGTTTACCCAATCATCCCATTTAACTACCCACTTCCCCCACTGCTAGCCTAAAAATCTGCAAGAAAAAAAAGGAATGTAAGAACAATATAAAGTTTTATCTTTGTTGTAGATTGATTCGTTTTCTACAATAGGAACAGCAGTAAGCAAGAGGAGAGGTAGAAGAATCATATACTAGATCTAAGGAATCCATTACTCTTCTCCCTTAACCAGAAATTGCAAAGAACCTGAAGGCCTCTTTGCATTTTGTCTTAACAACAGACATCTTCTCATTACCAAATCATGTAAACCTTGATATACTCATTAATTCTACACACAAACCATCTAAAATGGCCACCTACAGCTTGTCTTAATATCCTTTATTTGAATAGACTCCCTATCCTATATTAGATAACCACAAGCACAAAAGTGACAACTCTGTGACATCACAGCTCTCGCTGCAGCACACTTCACTTGTTCAGTGACTACAGTAGATTTTGAAAGATGCATGGTATATAACGCAAAGAGCACTGTACTGGCAGTTAGGAGACTTGGTCCTACTCTTGGCTCTGTAATCTTGGCCAAGGTATCAACTTTTCTGAACTTCAGTTTCCTTACCAGCACATTCAAGATTATACTATATGACCTTACAGCTTAAAAATTCTAAATTTCTATGGGAGGCCTTTGCAGGGCAGTAGCTCAATCTGTTACTGCAGATATTAATAGTGGTCAGGATTCTTTTTCTTTAAATAATAATTTCTCCTCTGGATGTCCTGTTTTCACCATTTATAAAACTTGAAAAAAATTATGTGTGTGCTACTTTAAGAAAGCTAATACAAATACTACTAAAATATAAATATATGTATTTTAGAAAAAAGATTTAGATCAGTTACTTTTAACTTTCACCTGAAAGACTAAAAATTGATTTTTTTCTCCAGTTATGACATCAGTAAGTCATGGAGGTGTAATGTATAGTATGGTGACTATAGTTAATAATACTGTATTGCATATTTGAAAGTTGCTAAGACTGTAGGTCTTAAAAGTCCTCATCAGGGGCCGGCCCAGTGGCACAGCGGTTAAGTTCGCACATCTGCTTCTCGGCAGCCTAGGGTTCACTGGTTTGGATCCCGGGTGCAGACATGGCACCACTTGGCAAAAGCCATGCTGTGGTAGACGTCCCATGTATAAGGTAGAGGAAGATGGGAGTGGATATTATCTCAGGGCCAGTCTTCCTCAACAAAAAGAGGAGGATTGGCAGTAGTTAGCTCAGGGCTAATCTTCCTCAAAAAAAAAAAAAGTCCTCATCAAAAAAAATTTTATAATGATATATGGTAACAAATGTTAACTTACTGTGGTGATCATTTCACAATGTATACAAGTACTGAATCATTATGTTGTACACTTGAAACTAGTATAATGTTCTGTCAATTATACCTCAATTTAAAAAACTGATTTTCTTTCATAAATGTCTATAAAATACTGACTGCTTTGCTCATTTTTTGGTTTCATAAGAAAATTTAAAAATCAGAGACAATTTGAACTGAAAAGTCTAGATAAGATTAAGAACCATATGCCGGGCCGGTCCCATGGCCGAGTGGTTAAGTTCGCGTGCTCCGTTTCAGGGGCCTAAGGTTGCACTGGTTTGGATCCTGGGCGTGGACATGGCACCACTCATCAAGCCATGCTGAGGCGGCATCCCACATGCCACAACTAGAAGGACCCACAACTAAAAAACAAATATACAACTATGTACTGGGGGGATTTGGGGAGAAAAAGCAAAAAAAGAAAAAAAAAAGAACCATATGCCTTTTCTTTCTAAGCGATCTTAAACAGCTTGGTTGCCAGGAACAATAAAGTATACTATAGTTAAAATTAACAAGTGAGTGAGTAAGTTTGTATTTTATTATGAATTTAAGAGTTGAAACTTACATTCTTTAACTCTCGAGACTTCAAAATATCATTTGATTTCTTAGAATTCAGCCTCATCAAATTCTAAAGTGTAGAGAATCACCACTCTGATTCATACACAAAGGAAATAAAGCTATTTACCCCAGCAGATAGACAGAGAATGCAAATGAAAAGGGGGAGACACACACACACAAACACACACAGTCACACACACAAAGAAAAAGAGGCAGGCAAAGATGAAAATGGCAACACTGGAGAAGTAAACTTCAAAGGGAATGAATGAGAGAGGGAAGCATACAGAGACTGAGGTGGAACAGAGATACAAAAACGGGGAGGCAGAAGCACAAGCAAAGAAAGAAGAAGAGCAGAAGAGCAGAGGCAATAAGCAAGAGAGAAAAGTGATCACAGAGTGGAACTGATAAGCAGACACAATGACAAGGAAATGGGACTAGACAAAAGAGAGACAGCCAACTGAAGAAAAGATTTTTTACAGGAAGATTAGCCCTAAGCTAACATCTGCCACCAATCTTCTTTTTGCTGAGGAAAACTGGCCCTGAGCTAACATCTGTGCCCATCTTCCTCTGCTTTATATGTGGGACGACTGCCACAGCATGGTTTGATAAGCAGTGTGTAGGTCAGTGCCTGGGATTGGAACCAGCGAACCCTGGGCTGCCAAAGTGGAGCACGCAAACTTAACTGCTATGCTACCAGGCCAGCCCCGAAAAGATCATCTTTTACCCCATGATTTTTCAAATTACATATTTTTGTTGTTATCCTCCCAGTACTCCCACTAAAAAGAGGATAGATTTTATTTTTACAAAGTGGTTAACAATGCATATGTCATTTATCTTGCAGATTTTTTAAAAATCAGATTTACTATAAGATATCATAATTTTTGCCATCATTAAGGTTCACATATCAGATGTATTAGTAACTCAGTGGGGGGAATTTTTTCACAATGTATGCGTGTATCAAATCATCATGTTGTACATTTTAAATATCTTACAATTTCATCTGTTTATTATACCTCAATAAACCTAGAGGGGAAAAAAGGTTCACATACATCAATATACTAGGGAGAAATCCCTAATTTTGCACGTTCTAATTTTTTTTCTAAGTAAAGAATGATAGTACCCTAGTTAGGACAAATTCATCCTAAGGCAAGGACCTATTTATGATTACACCCTACAGTGACTTACACAATACCAGTATCAGACTGAAAACACATTCTTAGTTGAAAGTAACTTACCATTTAGAGCCAAAATCCAGCTATCTGAGTCTTGTTTCTATTTTGTGCCCCCTTTGCTTCACTTGGTATGCCATGCTCTCTCTCTTCTATGTAGATTCTGTCGGTAGCCATCAATCTGAAGAACTCCTTCTTCTGCTGCCACCTACCAGTTTATCTCTCTGCTGCAGCAGAAGGGTATATAGAAAAAGTTCTTGCTTACTATTTCAGATTAAACAGAAAAATTCCTTTAACATTTCATATCTTCACCTGTGCATGAACTTCCTCATGTTTTCCCAAGACCTCCCCACCAGAAGTCAAAACAACAAAAATCCCCATCACAGGAAATCAAACAATGTATGATCAATGTTCATGCTAAGCTGAGAAAATTAAAAAAAAAAAAAAAAAAGTGGAAAGATTTAGACACTCAGCAGTTGCCATCTCAAGGAGCCATTTCTTTTCTGTTACACTTTCCTTCTTCACCTATCCCTACAATCTTACAAATAAATACATAATTTACAATTTTAACCAGGTAGTCTACAACTCCTACAAATTTTAAGTGCAGAGACTACCACAAGAATTGTGGAGGATGCAGCAATAAAGGAGTTTTTAAAAGTAATTCTAGAAACTAAGGGTGTTAGGTGCTTTACCTGCTTGAGTTTTCAATGTTCTGGACTGCTTATTGCCCAATGGCTCTGAATACATTAAAACACGAACACATACGCCACCTACATTTAAAATAGGGTAGCATTTGTATGCCCATATAAGCACTGGGTATATTTTTTGCAAAAAAGTAGTAAGTTTATTATGTCCTTTAAAAAGGACTGACCACAAATGCACATTTCCTCAAACTGTATACATATATAGAAGAATTAGGGTGAAAAAGGGAGACAGAGTGACAAATGTAGTAGCAGTTACAGAACTGGAAATTAACACCACATAAACGTTTTCTGTTTGTTAAAATCCTGAGACTCATTTCTATGCCCATTCTCTTTGTCACTGGGGTCTACGTTTCAAATTTATTCTGTATTAGCTACTAAAGAACAGTATCCAGTAATGAACTAGCAATAATAGTAATGGCTTGTTTTTGTTCCACCCTCCCACTACCTTTACCCCAAAATAAAAATAGGTACAGTTTTGCCAACTTAAAAACAAAACAAACACTGACATAAGCACCAAAGGCTAGTCAACAGTGGCAATGCAGTGACATTGTTTCTACTTTCTCATTCCTTCCCCCAATCTCAAACCCCACCCTTTGACCTCTGTATATGGGATGAGCCTGAGCAGAAGAGTTGGTGATGTCAGGACTGCGCCGTTCCCACGGATGCTCCTAGAGGCCTGCTGTGCTTCTGGGAACTGGGGCACAGGGATGTCTGTCTGACTGAAACCTAAAACAACAACAATTCACCCCACCCCTCATGTTCCCAAACCCCACAATAGCAGCCAGGTATATATGCTATATAAGGCTCATCTAATAAGTGAATATGGTGATATCTGAAAGCAAGATCATTCTTAACAAGTCAATGATCCTCATAGGGGCAGAAGAATGGAGACTGTTAAATTCTCCATGGCCCATGCAATCACACAGTCCACACATCCTAATGCTAGCCATTCTAAGCAGCAAGAGAACAAGGTCCTGCTGTACAAGCCTTTTTTAGTATACATCACAAATTCCTGCAGGAGTGCAGGTGGGATTCCTTTGTTAGTAAACTTCAGTTCAACAGATAAATATTTTTGTCTTAAGATGCTTAGGGGAGTGACTGTTGCTATTTTACATGAGTGAACTGAAGCACAAAACAGGTTAATGATTTATTTTATGCCTTCAGCTGTAGAAATAGCATTATAAGCCTGGATTTCCTATTCACTGACTAGTGGTTTATTGGACTTATAGCCTCTTTGGATAGGACATCCAAAGCCACAGGATAAAATTATGCAGAATTATATCTTGAAAAGGTCCTGGTTACTGTCACTACAATTCTACCTATTAGAAAGAAGATTATCTCCCAAAATGGTAACTCATATTAGAGCTAAAACTTTAGGAAGGACAGGAAAAGGAGGAAAGGGTAGGTGGACTTGGGTAGACAGAGGAGTAGATAGCATATTAACTAATAAAAAGGCCATTAAACTAGACAATTTATATTCCAATTCCTGCCACTAACTTTGTTTTATGGCCTTAGTTCATCTGCTTAATGATCTTGTGCTTCAGAAATGCCCTCCAATCTGTTCAAATCTGTAATTTTTGAATGTTTACACAATTATTTTATGATACTCTCAAACTGCTCACATCTCTGTTAGAACTAGTGTCCCAAAAATGCTAAAATGATTAGTTCTGAAATCACACTGCTCTTAAAATAACTGGAATAGTTTCTATTATCTTTGTCTCATTATTCCCTTTCACTTCCATAATGATGTCACAAAAAGAGAAGCACTAACATCAACTGAATGCTATGGTGAGTTTTTACAACATATAACCTAGAACCTAATTTTACCTTTTCAAAACTCTAGTTTTCCATACCTGTCAACTCCTAATTGATGTCTTTATACTGTGAGCTGTGTATTCGGAACACCAACCCCTGAAAAAGCTTAAGCCAGAGTAGCACAATGGAAGAAACAAACAAACCCAAAACAAAAACAAAGCCAAAAAAGTCACACTCTGAATACTTAATTATAGACATATATGCAAGGAATGGAGTTATCTAAATGGCTAAAGCAAATCCCCAAAGAAAGTCCTGAGTTCATCCCAAACAATAAAAACTTGACCCCCAAAGTTCTTCAATCAAATTATGTGCTAGATACATTTATGCATTATTTTTTAAAATGAGAGTTATTACAAACCCATGGTTGCCTTTAAAGTACATAAAGAAAAGAAATTTTAAAAAAAGAAAGTAAAGTTAGCCTTGGGATGGAAAGAAAGGAGGAAGAGTCAAATTACCTGCAAGCAGGCTGGGGCTGCGCCTGAATCCAAACCGCTGCATTTACCATTCATTATACAGCTGCATTATTGGGGGAAGGGGAGTTTAGAAGGGCACTGACCCCGAAAGTTCTCAATACTTCTCACTCATCATCAGGAAGGGGGAGAAGGAAAGTTTTTTCTCTGGGTATTTTTTTGTTTGTTTGTTTTTGTTTTTTTGGCTCCTGAAAAGGCTGGTAAAGAACAGTAACAGTGCAAGCAGTTAGAATATTTCTTTAAAAACAATTTTAAAAATGCAAAAACATTAAGGAATTTAAAACATCAAACTTTCGTTAATATAGAAAGAATTTTCACTAGAGTTAGGCAGCCACCCCAAAACAGCATGGCAAAAGGGCATTGGCATAAAGGAAATAAAATACCACACAAAAATCCAAAACAAAACTAAAAACATTTCAAATTAAACCTGGAAGACTAGAAGATTCCAACAGCAGATTTCTGTCCACTACTGAAACATTCCAAAATCCAAGCTTCAAAGGCGCCTAAATGTATCTCAAATGAAACTTTGTTTTGTTTTGTTTAAGAAAAAAAAGAAAGAAAGCAGTGAACCTGGTTATAAATCCTGAAATATATTACATTTAAAAATATCCTACTATAATAAAAACAAATTTTAAATGAAATTAAACAAACAAACAAACAAATAAAAACAGTAGCAGCAGAGGTTACCTGTCTGAGCACCTACATTTTCTTAGGAGGGGATCGTGTCTCACCAGCCATATAGCCCATAAACCTTCTCAAAAGAGTGAGCCAGAAGAAAATTGTAACACAAGATTTGATTTCACAATGTCTCTAAGCTCCCCAGACCCCAAACTGGGGATTCACTGAATGAAGAGAATTTATTTTTTCATCGTTTTCTTCTTGAGAAAAAGAAGAGATGATTTTGAAAGTCAATTACTTCTTTCAACGCCTTCGATACCTTCTCAAAAGTCTGATAAAGTGTTTGAGGAAAGCAAGTCTCTTGAAGGATTTTCTAATGTTCCAGGGTATTTTCTTATTGATAGTATATACAGAAAGATTTCAAAGTTCAGTGGAATAAAAGCCAGCAGAAATCACCAATCAATTTTAGGCACCAAAAAAGAAAAAAACTATTAAAAATTTTAAATTAGTTCATATTTATATATGTGTGTGTGTGTATAGTCCAGTTTTCATCATGATGACATAAAAAACAATATCAGAAAGAATTACTTTCAAAATACAATTCAGAATTACAATTTTAACAATACACAATAATTTTACAATAATTCAGATTTTGGCGAGATAATGATTATACATATTTGATAAATACAATTTTACCTCTTATAATAGCAATTAAGATTATACAAAAGTTATTAAATAATACGAAAATATATTTAACTTTCACTTAAACATCTGGGCTGTTTTATTTGGGTTCTTCCAGAATGATTTGTTCATATTCTTTACCTTAATTTTTGAGGGAATTCAAGAAGATATTCATGTTTTTAAAGTCTAAGATGACCATTCCTGCCCTTCTCATTCTAACATGTGAGTGCACGATCCAGAAATATGTTTGTAAAACTATATTTTAATATAGTGTGAATGCAAAAAGATGGATAAATAATAAAACTAAAGGTGAAGTAATCTCAGATATTTTTTATGATATACTTGATTTTAATTGGGTAAGATTTTTTTAAAGGCTACCTATATTTTTCCTGGTAACCCAACACGAAACTTGAGTTTTTCATCAAATAGAGAGGGTGTTTTATTTGTGTTTTAAAATTCATTAATCTATGTACATGTGATATGTAACTATTCAAAGTATATGTACCATAATTTATGTCAACCAGATGGTCTCTACACAAACACATGAATGATGATTTAATTAAGCAGTTATTTCTCCCTTATTTATTTCTCTATCCCAAATGGTATGCGTCCTTCAAAGTCTGGTCATTCAGTGAAAGAAGTACCAAGTATTTCTTTCTGTTAATAAGTCAGAGGTACTTATATATGTATGTAAGTCCCACAATAACCCTGTGCAAGTCAAATTCTCTTAGATGAGATTAGAATATCCTAAAAATAAATTAGAAACTCCTCTTATGTATCTTTTTCTGAGGTGAAAAGAGACACTGCACAGATTAGAGGTACTATTCTATTTGTCAACAGTCAACCTTCCACTCAATTTTAATATTATTTAATTCTATGGAAAAAACAAATTTTATTACATTCCTTTTTAAAACGGGGGAAAAACTGTACAAGTAAGCATGATCAAACCTCTGTTAGAGCTGGTTAATACTGATCTTTTATTATTGCCTCGAAGTCTCTCTAGTAGTGTCCGAGAAATTATGTTTAAGGTCCATCTGAGGGAAAAAAAGCACTGGAGAGGCAAGAAACAACTTGGGTAAAAGCTTCAGAGGATTGTAGGGAGATGGAACTTGCTGTTTAAAAAAATTACGTTGAGCTCTGGAGCATCTCCATTTCTTAACACACCTTCCAAACCCATCATTGGGATGGCTTTACCCATGTTTTAAAGGCTCCTATTATATGCAGTTTCAGGGCTTTTATAAATCAGAAAGTAAAGGAATATAAAGAGTGAAGAGTATTGAAGGCTTCAGAGTAGGGCTATAAGAGACTCAACACTGCTAAAATAAGTCCCCAAACCAAAAACGTCCAGTCCATCCCACCCCAAAACCTGTGTAATAGGAGAAAACGCACAGCCAGAAGCATTGAAGAAAAGCATGTAGCCTTGAATAAATTATACACTGAACAGTCCAGAACCAAAGGAAAAAATCAAACATATAGATACACAGAAAGGCCTAAGAAGCATCTATTCTCCTTATGTCTTTAGGTGAGTACCTCCACCCCAGTGGAGCATAGCTACGAAAACAACTCATCTGTTTCTTAAATTAAAAAACTGTTTCCCATCATGCTCCATTTTCTAGAATCTATCCTTTTTGATTGGTTGGTGAAAACAAAAAGCAAAACACATACACATGCATGCGTGCACACACACACATATACCCCCTCCTAAAATGTGAAAAATGCAAATATATAACACTGGTATTAGAAATCACTTCCGCTTTATACTTAGGAACTTATAGGCCCTTGATTTGCCCCCTAAAAATATTTTTCCTTGTCCTTATTGTTTAAATGCCCAACCACCAAAAGAAAAAAGGGAAAAAAAAAAAGGCTTTAAATGCACATATTTCAAGTCAGTGTCTTGTTAACAAAAAAGGTAGCATTTTCTTCACTTTGGCCATTGTTAAAGATGCAGGCATAGATCAGGGAATGTTAGACTAGCACGTATTAAAAAAAAATGCAACATTAACAGAGCATATATCTTTCAAAAAAGACTAAAACACTAACAAATACAAGTCAATGCACATATTTTAAACTAGTGTAATTTTATCTACATTGGAGTAAATGTTATTTTGTGTACCAGACGTTGCAATACTGTTCATTTCCCTTTTATCATGCAAACATGCCAATTTTGTCATTAAAAAACCTTTATTGAGTCACAGTCATGTTTCCCTCCCACCCAAATTAAGGGAAAAAACAAAAATAATAAATCCTTCAAGATCTCATAAACTATGAACATAAAGCTGCTAGTTAATATGGTAAAGGCAGAATTTTCAGATTTGTATTAAAAAACTGCTGTACTTCAGGTAGATGTTTCCCTCACCCACTACAAATCTTTGCAACACAATGTGAAGTTATGCTACTCTGAAATTTGTACCAACTGTACAAAAACAAGAGACACCATGAAAAAATTTTATATGTTCTTCATGGCCTGAGAGCATACACATTTTTGAGTAATTTAAAAGGGTAACTACAAGAGCCTGACAATTTTCTGTATCTTACCTCTTCTGCCTCTTTATCTATAGGATTTGTAAGTGAAAGTAACATCTTAATAGCAGAGGTCTATTCTATCTCCCCTTTCTCCTCTCCTAACTAATCCTACTCAATTTTCTCTCATTCTCCTGAGCATCTTCCATGAACAGCATTGCAAGTTGGTTTAAAAAAAGAAACAAAAAAGGAAAAAGAAAGAAGAAAAAGAAAGTTTTACAAGGGTTTTGTTGGTTAATTATTTACTGGTGGAGTCATTCCACCAGGAGTTTGATTTCATTGGCTAGCAGCTGGTTCATGTTGAATAGGCCCCCTGGGAGCTTGGTGAGCAGCTCTCGCTCCGTGCTTTCAGGGTCGCTGTCGACAGAGCTGGAACTTGCGCTCATGTTGTCGACAGCAGTGCTGGCTGGGGGACCCAGCTCCGGCTCACTAGTCTCACTGGCTGTGGACACCACGGAGAGCAGGGACATACGCCGGGTGAGCCGGCCAGAGGGCAGAAGGGAGGCGGCATAGTCCGCTATGATACCAGCTACATCTAGATTACAAGCCTTATCAAAGGCGATGAAACCTACATTTGCATTGGCCTCGCAGACACAGAAGGAGCCGTCATCTTTCATCAACAGGTCAATGCCACACACATCCATCCCCAGGATATTAGACACCTGGATAGCTAGCTGCTTCCCTTGTTCACTCAATGAGCACATCATCCCCACACCACCTGGTAAGAGAAACAAAATAAAAAGTTACCAAAATGACAGATTTTTGGAGTGAAACTAAAGCTGGCCTCTAAAGTTAATCCTTTCTTTTCAAGCAGTAGTAAAAATTAATTCTAGTGTAAAACTGGGACTTTGAAGTCTAAGTTTCCTTCATCAGGGAATTTCACCTCAACCCAGTCTCTCAAAGAATCAATGACTTAGTACTTTTTCAGTATGCTATTCTTCTGAAGATGACATTGAACTTCCACTGAAGCCTATCTTACTTTCAATAATGTGACCAAGTAGAAGAGACTTTTGCATAAATACAATAAAACCACTTTATTTTATATATGAAAAAAGGGTTCAGTTTTTGATTTGTAAAAATAATAGAGATGCATAACAGGGACAGAGAATAGGACAGAATCTGGGAAGATGGTAACCTAAACACAGTTCTCTTCCTCTACAGTCCCCACTCCAATCTATCTGCCATTCCTAAGCCAAAAGGATTGTAGGGCTTATGGTAGCTGGTTGAATACAGGTGAAATCTTGAGTTTTGCTGGTATCTGAGAGAAAGGAATTAGAACTAGATTTTCTCATTTGCAGACCTGTCCAGGAAGCTCTGAGATAAGGACTAGAAAGCAAAGAATTCTGAGAAGAGCTTGGCTCAAAGAGTTCTGTGTATCGACAGGAGGAAAGCTGACATCAGTTTCATGTTAGTATGCCTGACGTCTTTGACCCCAAAGGGGTCAAAAAGTAACTGCAGAGGTGAGCTTAGTCCTCCCTACCACTGAGGCTGGAAGAGTAGAGGAGTCCAGGAAACAGGAATGCTTCTTTGAAGTACCTCAGTAGGTGACTGGCACACTAATCAATTAATTAAACAACTCTGCTTCTTGGCATCTGTACGACTGAGGGCATCTGAATGCTCCAAATAACCAGAGCAGAGCCCTGATGTAACAGCAAAATAACAAGCTATCCACAACTTGAATGAAAGAAATAAGAGCAGTTTAAGGAGACTCAAGTTCAGCACAAAAGGACTTTCTGAACCTAAAATGGAAGCATAATTACCCAACTAAAAACTTCATTAGAGGAACTGAGAGTACAGTCACCTGTGGGAGTTTAACGTACAACTTGGAAAATAAAGTGTAAGAAATATTTCGAAGCACATACAAAAAACTGAAGATGAAATCACAAAAGAAAGAGAAGAAATTTGGAGAACTGCATCAGAAAAAAACTTCTCCAGAAGGAGAGAAACACATAGAGGATAAGCAATAATTAAGGAAGAAATTTTCCTGAAACTGTAGAAAAACAGCCTGCTGATAGAAACAGCTTACTAAAATCCAGGTTGGGCTGATTGAGAAAAGATGCATCTCTGAAAATATCCTGACAAAACTTTTGAGCTCTGCCAAAAAAAAAGAAAGGAAGAAAGAAAAAAATTTAAAAAGAATAAATTACCCACCCTAAAATCAGAGTAGATTTGGACATTCAAATGCAACAACATAACCTATAAGGCAGCAGAATCGAAGCTAGACTCTTAGAATCTAAGATTCTATCTCAGCCAATATATTCTCCTTTTAAAAAGAAAGAAGGATATATGAAGGTATCTATCACTCATATACCCCCCTTGAGGAAAATAATCATGAACAGATACTAACATAAACTAAGAATAGAGACTTTGAGATATGGGAAGATAAAGATGGGGAGTAAAAAATAGTGAGTAATGATTCTTGCAATATAGGTCTAATTAACTCTAAATGGATAAAGAAAGACTGCCTGGGAATGGATAATGTAAGTGCTATATAAGAATTCTCGAGGGGGCTGGCCTCATGGCCGAGTCGTTAAGTTCGCGGGCTCCGCTCCAGGCGGCCCAGTGTTTCGTTGGTTCGAATCCTGGGCGCGGACATGGCACTGCTCATCAAACCAGGCTGAGGCAGCGTCCCACGTGGCACAACCAGAAGGACCCACAACGAAGAATATACACCTATGTACCAGGGGGCTTTGGGGAGAAAAAGGAAAAAAATAACATCTTAAAAAAAAAAAAGAATTCTCGAAACAGAAGACATACAATAAGAGAAATTCTAATACAGACTTGGACTAAAACTATTAAAAGATTTCAGCAAAACACTGGAATGTAAAAGCCCATGAAAACATGAATTTTTGTCTCTTTTGTTCACTGATATATACAAAATATTGCTAACAGTACTCGATAATTAAGTGGTATTCAAAAATATTTGTTCAATGAATGAATGAATCAAGAGGGAGGAGTAGGAAGGAAAGTAAAACTGTTCTAATCTTCTCATTGGAGGAGAGAGGGATCAAGGGATGACGGAGGAAAAGTGAAGGTATTCCAAAGACTTCATATTACTATGATGGCAGAGGGGAGCAGGAAAGAAAGAGCATCAGGAAAAACTGTTCTCTTCTCAAGTAACAGTAGAAAATATGTGTCTGATTATAAGAGTAGGGAAAGAGGAGGTAACCACTAATGGAATGCACAACCACGGCTGAGCCTCCAGATTAATGAGCTTAGGAACGGCGGCGGGAGTGGAATGGAATTAATGGTACCTTACAAACCAGCAAAAATTAGGGAAGAAAAAAGAAGAAAGAACAACTTAAATTAAGTAAAAAACACAAAATAAGATTGAAGAAATACAATGAAGTGCATTAGCAATTACACTAAAAACAAACTGAAAAATTCCCATTAAAAGATAGAAACTTGTCAGACTGGAATGAAAACAAAACTTAGCTATATGTTGTTTATAACAAACATACTTTAAACAAAATGAAAAGGAAATTTTGAAAACTAAAGGGAGTGGGCAAAGAGATAAGTGACAAAGGAATAACAAACCACTTCTTAGCCTTATATCTTTGACTAGAGTATACACCATATATGCATTTTTCCTTTATCAGACATTAACAATAAACAATCATGTTTTTGACCACAAAGAAAACCTTAACAAATTTTAAAAGACTTTTACAGGCCACGGTCTCTGACAATAACCCAAGAAAATCAGAAACCAGAACTTAGTAATTCAAGTAACCAAAAGAATAAAAACTACTAGAACCTGCAAAATTGGTTCCTTGAATTAAAGGAAAATGAGAACCGTCTAGATAGAGAAAAACACTTTGTACCAAAATGTTAATTTTGAAATCAGAAAGAAGAAATTAAGTACTCTTAGAAAAAGAAACTAAGAAGAGAATTTAATAAAGACAAAAAGTAGAATGAATAGAACAGAAAAATAAAAAGGACACAAATATCCACATGCTACTTTGACAAGATTAAGCGTGATATCAAAGCGAGAATCACAAAGGAGAGATTAAAAGAAACATAAGCAATTATCTCATGAAACTGGCAAAAAAGTCTGAAACCCAAAACAAATGGATGATTTCTAAGCAAATGATAAATTACCAACACTGAATCAAGAAGCAGCATGCTTAAACAAGCAAATTATTACCGAAGAGACTGGAATGGTGATAAAAGAGCTATTACTACAAAAGGAACCAGGACCAGATGGGTTCAGAGGTGAGTTTTATTTAGCTACTCTTTATTCCAACGTCACTTTACCTACAGAATGTCCCAGGAAAAGACTGAAAATTCCCCAATACATTGAATAAAGCCAGCATAACCTTAATATTAAATGTTATCAAGAAGTGTAAAAAATAACAGTATGGGCCAATCTTACTTATGAAAATATATGTAAATATTCTAAATAAAGAACTGAATTCAAATTTTCAAAAGAACACTACACTATTACAAGTCAAAAGAGGTTTATTCTAGAAATGGAAGGGTAGTTCAAAAAAACCTTTTAAATCTAAAATTTATCAACATAACCCATTACACACCAAGAAATTAAAGGTGAAAAACACACAAATGATCTTATCCACAGAAGGATGCCAAAAAGGCAACGGATAGAATTTGACAATCATTCCTACTAAAAACTCTAGTAGAATGAAGCTACATAAACATCCTAAATAGCAAAACACTAAATCTATCTCAAGGAAAATCAGAAACTAGACAGATACTTATGATCATTATTGCTCAACACTGTGCTAGAGATTCTAAAACAGTGGTTCTCAACTGGAGAGAATTTGGAAACTGTATGGTGGCAACTTTGAATGTATAATTGAGATTGGAGGGGGAGGGCTCTAATGGCATTTAGTGGTTATTGGTCAAAACACTAACAAGAAAGACTACTCAACTGAAAAGTGGGCAAATATAATGAAAAGTAATCCACATAAAAGTAAAGATAAATGACCAATAAGCTATGAAAAGATACTCTAATCATTAATAGTTAGGTTTCAAATACAAACTAAAATAATAGTGAGATATCATTTAACTCCCATTTGATTAGCAAAAACTATATATCCAAAGAACAACACTGCTTGCAGGGAGGGAGAAAAAAGGGTACTTTAATATGCTGCAAGTTGAAATGCAGAGTTAAAGCCTTTTGGGAAAGCACTCTAGCCACATCTATAAAAATTAAAAGTACATATATTGATCCAGCAATACCAACCTTCAGACTGGTCATGATAAAAGCAGCAGTATGTAAAAGCATATTCACAAGGATATGTATTTATAGTAATACAGCTCACAGTGGCAAAAAACTGAAAATAGATTGTAAATCAATATAGGAATAGACATATATGGTACATGATAGGAGAGTGGAGGGGTTAGGAAAAAAGCAGGGGATCACATTTTAGGATCAAAATTTAAATAACACAGCTAAACAGTAACACAATAAAGATCATATTTAAATAACATTATAAAATTATTTGTGTGTATAAAACTATTTAAATGTTTTAAGGTCAACCAAAAAATATTCATTATAGAAAAGCCAAAAGTCTTTGCAAAAATAGGTTGAAAGTTGATTTCCAGGGACAACCATAGTTATCTAACATTTAGTTGAATGTCCATCAGGTGTGTGTATAAAATTTCACATAACTGAGATCATATTATTGTTAATAAACAGTAAGAAGAGTATGAGAGGCACAGAGCTTAACAGTTATAAAAGATGGTTAAATTTATAAAATTTATTTGAAAATCTAGATGATGTCTGCAAAGCTTCCATGTAATCTTTCCAATTGTGAAGCCAAGTTATTCAAGAGGCAGTAAAACAGAGTGGTTAAGGGGACAACTCTGGAGCCAAAAAGTATATCTGCATCCTAGCTACACTTATAAGATCTGTTACCTTGAGCAAGTTACTTAACTGTT
Organism: Equus quagga; assembly: GCF_021613505.1. Taxonomy (NCBI): domain Eukaryota; kingdom Metazoa; phylum Chordata; class Mammalia; order Perissodactyla; family Equidae; genus Equus; species Equus quagga. The sequence continues at coordinate 49,669,257 of NC_060267.1, forward strand.
CTGGGTCTTCCCTGTCTGTAAAATGGAAGTAATAACAATACCTGTGGAGTTGCTATGAGAATTAAAGCAACTAATAGTCATAAAGCACTAAAGAGATGGTAGCTGCTGTTACTGTTAATACTGAAGATGGGAGAATATTCATCATAAAAAAGGTCTCTCTGGGGATAGAGTAATGAGGGCATTCAATTTTGAAGAATAAGGTAGAGGAGTTCTTGCTCTATCAGACATCTAGGTATAAGGCCAGATACATCCAGGAATAATGCCTGTATGATTGATATTCACACAGAAAAAAGAATAATACGACAGACCAGAGGGCCTTAAGAGACCAATGAATATGTAGAAATACAATACATAAAAAAGATGGCATTACAAATTAGTAACAAATAGACTATTCAATAAACAGTGCTGGAAAAACCCGTTACTATTCATTTGGAAAAAAAGAAAACAGGATCTCTATCTCACACTGAACAACAAAATCAATTTCAGGGAGACTAAAGACCTAAACACAATAAGCAAAACTTCAAAATTTTTAGAAGACTATATACAAGAACAGAATATGACTTTGGGGTGGAGAAGAATTTCTTCAACAAAAAACTAAGCAGAGGGGGCCGGCTCCATGGCCTAGAGGTTAAGATCGTGCGCTCCGCTGCAGCGGCCCGGGGTTCGGATCCTGTGCGCGGACATGGCACTGCTCGTCAGGCCATGTTGGGGCGGCGTCCCACATCCCACAACTAGAAGGACATCCAACTAAGATATACAACTGTGTACGGGGTGGGTTGGGGAGATAAAAGCAGGAAAAAAAAAAAACACTAAGCAGAGATGCAAAGAAAAGGATGAATATGCTTGACATTAAAATTAAAAATTTCTGGGGCCAGCCCAGTGGCATAGTGGTTAAGTTCCCATGCACCACTTTGGTGACCTGGGCTTCACCCATTTGGATCCTGGGCACAGACCTATGCACTGCTTATCAAACATGCTGTGGCAGGCATCCCACATATAAAGCAGAGGAAGATGGGCACGGATGTTAGCTCAGGGCCAATCTTCCTCAATCAATCAACAAAAATTTCTGTCCAGCAAAATATATAACAAAAAAGAGAAGAGACATCACAGACCAGGATGAAAATCTTGTATCTACAATTCATGTAAGTGATGAAGGATTTGAAATCAGATTACATAAAGGACTCTTACAAATCAATATAGAAAAGAAAAAGCAAAAAAAAAAACAAAAACAATAAAAATGGAGGCAAAAGACCTGAACAGGCAATTCACAGCTGAAGATACCCGAATAGCACTAAGGGTTAGAGGTGTAAATTAAAATAACAACATGATATAATTTCCACCAGTGTGACAAAATCTTTAACGTCTATCAATATCACAAGTTGACAGGAAGGCGGCACTACAAGAAACAGTATTTAATGAAGAATCCTAAAGCGGTATAGTCACTTTGGAGAATCATTTGGCAATATCCAGGAAAGGTGAAGTTACCTAATTCACCATGATACAGAAATCCCACCTCTGGGCAAAAGGGTTAACCTAGAAACACTCGTGGGCATGTATCTAAGGACACAAAAAAATGTTCACAGCAACACTGTCTGTAAAAGCCCCAAACTAGAAATAGTCAACAGGTAAAATGATACAGCAGTGAAAATTAACTACTGCTATAATGTTGACAGAGATGAATCTCACAAATGATGCTAAGTGGGGGGGGGGAAAGAGTATATATAGTTATAAATCATTTATATAAAGTTTTATAACACAAAATAGTATCTTGTTTAGGAAGACGGAAGTACTGAAAGTACTTACAGGAAAGATAAACATCAAGTTCAGAACTTGGGGAGGAAAGGGAGAAATGATCAGGGAGTGCAAAGGAATCCTTTATATTATTCTTTATACCTTTTTGTAAGCCTCAGTTATCTCAAAACAAAAAAAGTACCACTTCTTAATGTAAAACTAACTTTTTAAAAATTTCCTTTTACATAAAGTATAAGAAGTGCTAATTAAATCTCATGGTAGCACGGTAAAAGGGAACGGTGTCCCAGAAATGAAAAGATGCCATTTAGCTCTTAGCAGCATTAAGCATGATATGTTGTGATGAAAAATGTAAAATGGGACATGAAGAACTAATTCAAGGGGGTGTAAGTCAGTTTTTCAAGAGTAGAAACTAGGCTTTATATCACTCATATCTTTCAATCCTGTGTGCTCCTATTCTATCCCATATTCTCAGAAACAAACCACTATATTGAACTTCACACTTATCAATACACTGCTTTTTCTTTTCTTTATAGCTGTTTTACTACATACGTTTGCATTCCAAGCAATGTTGTTTAGTTTTGCATATAAGTTTTATATAAATGAAATCATACTACATGTACTCTCTTTTGTGACTTTCATTTTTTCTCAACATTATGTCTCTGAGATTCATCCACGTGGTTGTAGATCTCAGAGAGGTGACTAAGGGTCAAATCATGCAGGGCCTGTTAGACTACTGTAGACTACCACACTCTGAATAAAATGGGAAGCCACTGGAGGATTCTGAACGAAGTCTGACTTGATTTGACTTGTATTTTAAAAGGATCTATCATATTGCTGCTGTGTTAGGAACAGACTGAAGAAGAGTAAGGATGGAAGCAAGATAACCAAATAGAGGCGACTACAAGTAATCCAAATAAGAGAAGATGGTATTAGTGGTGGAGATGACGAGAAATAGTCATATTTGGATACATTTTGACACTAGAGATTTCGAGGAGTTCCTGACAGTTTGGATCTGGGGTGTGAGACTAGAGAGGGATCGAGGATGACACTGAGGATTTTGATCTAAACTGGAAAGACGGAGTTGCATTAAATGATAAGGAGAAAACTGTGGGTGGAACACACGGGGAGGGAGAGTTAGATCAGAAGTTCAGTTTTGGACATGTTAAGATGAAAATGTCTATTGGACATCTACACAGAAATATTGAGTAGGCGGTTATTTGTATGTGCCTAGAGTTCAGGGAGAAAACCCAAATTGTAGATATAAATTGGAAAATAATAACATATAGATGGTATTTAAAGCCATGAGCTAGATTAGATTACTAAGAAATTAGAAACAAACAGCGAAGAAGAAAAAACCCAGACTAAGCCCTGAGGCATTTCAACAATAAGAGATCTCAGAAAATACACACTTAAGTAAATCAAAATCAACAATCTTGTTTGGACCAATGGGTAAAATAGGTTAGAACACAGCTTAAATAAATTCCAATTATACACAAAATAAGTACATCACCAAAGAGGGAATCTTTAACTCTGATCAGACATTTCATACATCTGTGAATTCAGTTACAAATTGAGTCTTAGTTACCAACTCCAGTAAATTTATGATCCAATTTCACTACTAGAAAAGCTCAAAAGTATATTTATTATATTTATGGTAAGTCTATTAATCATATTTATATGTGAAAGAAAACATGTAACATGAAAAACTGTTTTTCAACTCACTAGGTAAAAAGATCTATGGTTATATTCCATATACACACTGGACAAGCTGTAATATTACTTTATACATTAGCAAGACACCTGCATTGTTTTTACCTAGCGAGCAGTTGCTTTGCATCCTCCCATCTGTTGAACAACGTAACATGGTGCCAACTACACGGCCTCCAACAACAATGACACGTACATCGCGTCCATGAGACTCTTTAACATACTTCTGGAACAGGTATGGAGCTTCATGGCGAATAAGATGGCTTAGATCGGCCAAATGGTGCTTATCTCGAGCCAAGAAAACAGCTTTGCCTGTGTTTGAAAAAGAATAAAAATATCTGTAAGTCATCAAACTGTGGGCAGTTGATATCTATCTCCTGCATCTTCTTGTGTCCCAATCTGCTGTTTCAGAATCAATTACTTTTAAACCAAAGTAATACAGTCATGGTAATTAGTGGGACAATACAAAAATGTATATAAAAACACAGTTAATAATATCCTTCTACCACTCCCTCAATCCCCAAACTCTTGCAACAGTAATCTAGAATTAATTTTGGTAAATGTTGTGAGGAATGGATCTATGATGTATCCCTAAAGGTTGGCCAATACCAGCCTCACGTATTAGCAAAACATTTCCCTCTGAGTTAAAACATATCTTCCACATTAATATACTCTATTTGCATATGGTAAAACAGCAGTATGTCACTATATACCTAGTTTTATTTCTGAATTCTCCAGTCTGTTCCATTGCTCTATCAATTTTTGTGCCAATGGAAGAGGCTGTCTTTAAGATTTTATTGTTTCCTTTTTCTCCCCAAAGCCCCCCAGTACATAGTTGTCTATTTTTTAGTAGTGGGTCCTTCTAGTTGCGGCATGTGGGATGCCGCCTCAGCATGGATTGATGAGTGGTGCCATGTCTGCGCCCAGGATCCGAACCAGCGAAACCCTGGGCCAACAAAGGGGAGTGCGCAAACTTAACCACTGGGCCACAGGGCCGGCCCCAAAGTGGATGTTTTTAAAACACGGTTATAAATCCTTTTACTTCCTTCCCATCAAGAACAGGCGGAATCTATGCTCCACCCCTATGAATCTAGGAGAGCTTGTGATTGCTTCAGCCAAAAGAATTCAGCAGAAGAATTCTACATGACTTCTGAGGCTAGGTCATAAAAGGTCAGGCAGCTTCTTTGTTCATTGGAGCATTTACTGTAGGATCCCTGAGATTTCTTGGCTGCCTTACTGGAGAAGCCAAAATAAACAATGCAATCAACACTCCCAGCTGAACCCTGATCCAGCTATCTCTGCCAAGGCACTACACCTTGTGAAGTACTGAGATTTATGAATCATTTTATTCCTTAAGAAATCCTTCTTTAATCTGAAGTCATTAAGATATTTTTATACACAGTCTTCTAAAGCTTTATAGTTTTGCCTTATACATTTAAGTCTTTGAAGTATATAAACTGGGAAGGGGATGCCTGAGGCTAGTGATCCAAGGTTTGAGAATCAGTCTAAATTAAGTGTGCATCTTTTTTTTTTAAATTTTTCCTTTTTCTCCTCAAAGCCCCCCGGTACATAGTTGTGTATTTTCAGTTGTAGGTCGTTCTAATTGTGGCGTGTGGGATGCTGCCTCAGCACGGCCTGATGAGCAGTGCCATGTCCATGCCCAGGATTTGAACTGGCGAAACGCTGGGCTGCCAAAGCGGAGTGCACGAACTCAACCACTCGGCCACGGGGCTGGCCCATAAGTGTGCCTCTTAAAAATCCCTGGGACAATCACTAAATGAACAGAAATAACTTCCAGCCAAACTGAACAACTCACAGTAGCCTTCTCTAAGTTTGAGGTACCATGCACCTAACAATTTCCTTCTAATTATTCTTCAGAAGCCCTGCTTCAAAAGCTATGAATTCCAATTGACAAGAATTATTGTCTAGTCAATAACCATGAGTGAATACAAAGAAAATAATAATTGCTTTGATTCGATTAAGAAAAAAATCTACTTTGTATAATCACCCTTGCTAATTCTCACGAGTAATTTCAAAATATGTCCCGTAGCAACAACTCATACACACCTCTATGACCCCGTGTATTCTTCACTACCATTGGGAACTCCAATACTTCTGCTTCATCAATCATTTTAGCAAAATTTTCATGACCACCTGGTTGGACAAAAAAGAAATTTAAGAAAAAAAGCAATAGAGGTGTTCTGTATAAATTTTATCTACATTGAAGTCAGCAGCACAAAGGAGGAAGAAGGTAAAACCTGATGGCTAAATTTTGTTTTCCTTGGAGAAAGTAATAAACAAAAAGTTGAAAATACAGTTAAATATCAGTTTAAAACAACCAGACTTTAAAAATGAATGAAAGCTATCTTAAACTATAAATATTCTAACATCCAGCTTAAAGAAATTAAATATCGTTCAGCTAAAACAAAGTTTCCTAATTCCATACAATTTTTCATTCTTACATCCCTTATTCCTCCACCACACAAATAATAGAAGCCCGAAGATCTACTTTAGTATATTCAATTCCCATTTGGATTAAGAAATGGAAGAATGAGTCAGTTGAGGAGACTCATCCAAGGTTGAAAAGATGCTGCATGCATACACACACATACTCTCAACAAACACACACATTTACTTTTATCTCCATTATTAGAGTTCTTTCTACACTAAGATACTCAGTACCCATGGGTTAATAAGTCTTGCTTCTGACTGTTTTTATTGCCCAGAAACAAATGGTACAGTATCAAGATTAGAGCAAAACTGGACTGTAGTTGTAAAAAATCAGCATGATGATACAGAAAAATTAAACCAGAAAAAAGTTTGTTAAGCAACTGTAATATCATAAATCTGTAGCTTAGAGAAATTAAGATGATTCAGTCCTCTAATTTTAAACCCTCAACATCAGACCATAGGTAATATTTGTTAATTTGGTTAACCTTTTTCTCCTTTCCATTCTCTTAAAATCATGAATTGTAGACCAATGATATAAGTCATAACATCCCAAAAGCATCAGGAAGACAGAATTCTCAAACTATTCATACAGTTTTTTCTAAGCAATTGCTAGAAACAGCAATTATATACACACATGCCACACCGATGAGGAGTTCCCTTCTTTAACATATCAAAAATAAGAAGACGATAGAGACTTTTTTAAAAAGCCTCCTTAATTCTCCAAGCATGCTACTGTACATTTATTTGGAGAAATATCTTTACGAAAAACTGTACTGATTTATACTAAGTCCAATCCTTTCCAAACTAGAACTACCGGAAAGGCAGGAAATATATTAACTTAATATTGTTCATAGCAGTGCTATTCAAAGTGCGGTGCAGTAACCTGTACCTGTTTGTGACTTCTTTGCTCTTGATATGTGACCAGATAAATATAAAAAGAGTAAGCACTAGAGACTTTTATAGCAATCTGACATTCCTATGATATTTTAATTATACTTTATGAGAGTATCTACAGCAGACTGGGCTTTTAAAAAAAAATGATCCTTTACCACAGACAGTTTTAGAACCACTGGTTTAAAGCATACCTAGGTAGAGTTCATTTCCTTAAAAAAATAAGAAAATATTTATGAAAACTTAACATGAAAATGGTAACGAAGATAATCAGAAATAAAACAAAGATGTTATCAAATTCTATTATCTTTTACCTCAGGGGTTGGCAAACTAAGGCCTGTGGGGCAGATTTGGTCTACCGCCTTTTTTTGTAATAAAGTTTTACTGGAACACGGTCACATTTATTTAAGCATTATCTATAGCAGTTTTCATACCACAATAGCATTACTGAGGATCAGAAGAGAGAACTTATGGCCTAGAAAGCCTCAAATATTTACTATTTGGCTCTTTACAGGAAAAGTTTGCTAAGCCCATTCTACTTACACCATGGAACTAAATCTTAAGAGATGATTCATAATTCTCCCGTCCAGTTTATTAAAACTAAAAGTCACTTCTATAACAACTTCTTTCATGTTCGCAAATTTCCTTATATCACATAACTATAAATTTAGTATGGTTTTAAAAATTATCAGTGTTCTAAAACCTGGGTTATAAATTATTAGTGAACTCACCATAAGAGAAAGTGTCTGGCAGAGGAACACCATGGCCAGCCAACTCCTGAAACGTCCAGAATTTATTAACACAGTTCAGGATGGCTTGAGGTCGGTTCATCAACCGGCATCCCATCTTCTCTAGATGGCGCAAAACAGTGATGTCACTATCACTTTGCACCCAAGGGGTTGGTACTCTCACTACCACCACCTGGGGGTAGGCAGTAATTAGTTCTCCATTGATCCGTAGGCCTGAAATATACAGGAATGAAGCCAAACCCATTAAAAGGGAATATACAATAAAATAGAGGAAGAGAAATATACCAAGGCTTGAGTCACAAAACCAAAGGTACTATTTTGTTAACATTTCATTGGGACAGATAGACATTCCTCCTTAAACTATATTCCTTTGTAAGAAAAAAGAAAATTTAAGGGGGAAAATTCCTGCACTAGTTAAATAAATTATGGTACATGTCAATACAATGAAATACTGCAGAGCTTTTAAAAAGAATGTCATAAATCTCTATGTTCAGAGATGGAAAAAAGGTCCAGGTACATAACATTAAGTTAAAAAAAAAAGAAAAGCAAATCTGAGAGTAAGTTTTGTTTGTGTTTACATATGCATAGAAAATATATGAAAGGATAAAAGATGAAAGCGGCCTTCTCTGAGTGTGAGTGGGTGGCAAGGCAGGAAGAGAAAGGTAGAATGGGGAATTTAAATACTTTGCTCCATACAATTCTCTGTCTTCTTTGTTTTTCTTTTAAGTAAGGATATATGCTTTTATAATGAAAAAAAAAATTTAAAAAGATAAGTTTAAATTTTATCCAATACTATTCTATTTAAAGAGGTCCCAAATAATAAATGAACAAGGTATTTATATGAGCTGCTCCTTAAAACTTATTTTCATTAAAAAAAATAGTACATATACACTTGTTTAAAATATTCGAATACAAAAATATATAACATATTCATCTCCCATCTAACATTCCAGGTACTCTGTGTAAATAGTATGTATTTTCCCTACTGTTACCTAAGTATAGAAAGATATGTAGATAGTTTTCAGAAAAATGATATATTTTATATGTATATTATGTCACTTTCTCTCACCACTTAAAATTCTACCAGAGACATCTTTCTATGTCAGTGCATATATAGCTTTATTTCCTCCTTTTTTTAGTGGGCTGAATGGAATTCTATTTTATAGATATACCATATGATCAATCCTTACTCATGGACATTTGTTCATTCAATAAATATTAAGCAATTACTATGTGTCAGATTCTCTTCTAGAAGTCGGAAACAGATTGGTAAATAGGCAGATAAGGTCCTTGCTTTTTGAAGCTTTCATTCTAGCAGAAGAGACAGACATTCTATGTATTAATTTTTATAGTATTAGCTTTTAAACGTGTTAGTTCTGATACAGGAGAGATCAGTGAGGTAGAGGTAACAGCCGAAATAGAGCATAAGCCTTAAGGTATGCGTGTGTTTAAAGAAAAGAGAAAGGACATTTCAGTTGTAAAGAGTAACAGAAGTCACAGGGCAAAAAACAGCAATACGAACAATGTGTGCCTGAACTGCAATCTGTATTGATGTAATATGAAAGATAAGGTTGGTCAGTTAAGGTGTCAAATATGCAAAGCCACAAATTTTTATTGAGATATAATTGACACATAACCCTGTATTTGTTTTATATCTGTATATATTGTGAAATGATTATCACAATAAATTTAGTTAACATCCATCACCTCACAGAACTACAATTTTTTTTCTTGTAATGAGAACTTTTAAGATTTAATCTCTTAGCAACTTTCAAGTATACAATACAGTATTGCTAAGTATAGTCACCATGCTGTACATCACATCCCCAGAACTTATTTATCTAATAACTGGAAGTTTGCACCTTTTGATCAACATCTCCTCATTTCCCTCATCCTACACCTCTCACCCTCTGGCAACCACCAAAGTGTTTTCTCTATCTATGAGTTAGATTTTTTCTTTTTTGTTCCACATGTGAGATTATACAGTATGTGTCTTTGACTTATTTCACTTAGTATAATGCCCTCAAGGTCCATGCACGTTGTCACAAATGGCAGGATTTCCTTCTTTTTTATGGCTGAATAATATTCTCTTGTGTATATATACCACATTTTCTTTATCTATTCATCGAGTGATGGATACTGGCATTAGTTCCAGGTCTTAGCTATTGTAAATAATGCTGCAATGAAGAGTGGGGTACAGATAATATGTTTGAGATAATGATTTCATTTCCTTCAGGTAAACACTGAGAAATGGAATTGCTGAATCCACATTCTGAGCTAACAAGTTTATATCTGTTCTCATTAAGGGAACTGAGGGTGTGTGCTAGATACTGCCTGTTGAAACTTCACACTATTCCCATCTTTTAATCCCTCCCTGTCCGGCAGAGGCTAGGAAGCATTTCCCACACTCCCTTGCCAGCAAGACTCCATTTTGAGAATGCAATGAAACAAATACAGAGAATTTTAAAGATGAAAGAGAAGCAGAAGTCATTATCCTCAAGGGGCAACTACAGGTAGGTGTGTGGTCATCAGATGTGAGGTTTTGCCAGTGGCTTCAGGCATTCTCCTCATGATAGTTCACTGTGCTGCTATAAGCAATCCTGACAGCAGCAGCAGATTTCTGCAATTCTGCACTTTCTCATTTCTTAGGCTTTAGTGACTTGCCTCAACAGGCAAATCTAAAGGGCACCCTTTTTTTTAAATCAGAAAAACCTAGTGACCAGGTTGGGGGTTAAAAGTTTTGAGACCACAATACGGAGAATGGGAAAGTTGAAAAGGGAAGCCAGTTTAGGGCAGAAGATGCTGAATTTGGATCTAAAGATGAAAGTTTTGGTGATAACAATAAGGACAAAGTAGAACTATTCTATAATAGTTGAAGTATGGATTGGAACTATACATATACGTATATATAATTCATATTGGTACTGTGGAGAGCATGTGTGTGTGTGAGAGAGACAGAGAGAGTGTGTGTATGTGTGTGTATTTATTTATTTATTTATTTATTTATTATTTATGGGAGTCAGCCCAAAACGTAGTAGCCGAAGAAATGAGGATATATAGGCTGAAAAAATAAAAGAAAAAAAATGGAGACACCTAGGACAAAAATTTGATGGATCTCAATGAGACAAAAGGATACAACCACCTGAGGAAAAAAATCAGTCAAATAACTAGGATAATGTAGTTTTAAGCAGTATTATGAGAAAAAAAAGAAAAGTCAACATTATCAGGAGAGAATGATCAAATTCATTAAATGAAACAGAGGTAACAAGAAGACTGAGTTTTAAGAAAAGCTTGAGTGATCAGGAAAAGAGATACTGTCAACTGTCAAGAGAAAAATTAAACCATTATTACATTATCTTCTCATTTCTCCAAACTAAAGACAGCTTTTGCTCCTTTTTAAGAGATAGGATAAAGGAAGCAATGGAACTGTTCCACGCTCAGTCCATACCACTAGTAGGAACCACCTATCTGCTGCCACTGGAAATTGGGTGTATGGGAGTACTCGACCCAAAGCTCAGTCAGATCTGCATAGTACACTATGGGTATTACCGAGGATGGAAAGAAATTCAATGCCACCTGTAACAGAAACAAACACTCTGTTATTCTAGGCAAGGAGAAGGTGATCCAGGACAGGGAAGCAGAGCAGGTACAAATGAATGTGAGCCAAAAAAGGCAAAGTGACATCTCTTACAACTCTGCCTTATGTGCTATTGATCTCTTGGGCTGGGACGAAGATTCAATAGAGTCATGCATCACTTAATAATGGGGATACATTCTGAGAAATGCATCGTTAGGCAATTCTGTGATTATATGAACATCTCACAGAGTGTACTTACACAAACCTAGGCAGTAGGGCCTACTACACACCTAGGCTATATGGTACTAATCTTACGGTACCACTGCTGTACATGTGGTCCGCTGTCAATCGAAACATTGCTATGCGGCACATGACTATATGAATACTTTGGATCTATGTTTTGGGTTAAGTGTACGATCAAGCAAATTAACAGCTAATGATGAGTTAAGTTTAGAATAGCAATGGGATGGGGGGACAATTTTTGTTCCTATATTTTTAGGATAAAAATGTATTATGTATTAAAAGGCTGCTGCTGTTGTCAAGGCAGAGTGAAAAGGTGCTAGTGTCTGATAATTCTCTTCAGGATATTAACAATCTCCTTGCCAGTAATTTAAGTGGGGACTCTCTCATGTAGGCTACTCTAAAGCTGTACTTTTTGAAAGGAGAGTTTGGCTGCACTGTTAGGAATAAGTATTAGTGTTTTTGTCCTCAGGAAACAAGAAACAGACAACTCATAGACTCCTGCTGACTGGCATTTATTTTTCTTCTATCCTCTAGTGTTCTAGAGGATTTTTTGAGACTTCTGGAATCTTTTTAAACCTTACAGAATTTTAAGAATTTTAACAGAAAGTTCCAAGTAAAGGTGCTGTTTATATATATTTAAAAACCTGCACAATCTCTGTGCCAAAAATCAAGGAAGCATTCAAAGACTAAGGGAGTTGTGTTAACTAGAATACGGGGACAGTCTGGAGGGGCTCCCATTAGCCAAATTTCAGATGATTTGACCATTAAAAGAATAATTAACTGATAACACAGCAAAAAAGTTCATGAATCCATAATCATTATGGAGAAAGGTAAAAAAGCCTTATTTGGTATCACTGGAGGGACTATTATACAAATCTCTATTCTAAAAACTGGTAAGTAAAGAGGAAAAATTACACTTATCCCACTGTTTCAGGAGGAACCATAGTTTACCACCAGTAGGAAAAGCTCTCCTTTGGAGAAGAATGCCAATTAATATAGAAGAAACAGCAAAATTAGAAAATCACTACTTTGTAAATCCCAGTGAAATCAGTGAACCAGGCAAGGATCATTACAATGCTAAAAGCATTAAGGAAAGGTTGATGGAATATTTGTATGCTGCCAAAATATCAGACATTTGCTAAGCCAAAGATAAAAACAGATTTTTGTAACAGACAGACCCTGCAGACACTACCTTACTCAGTGATCAAACAGCACAGACTGTCATTTTGTGCTTCCCGGTTGAGTGCACTATGAACTATCTACCATCACCTATGAAGTAATTTTTTTGCCCAAAATGCATAACCTCTACCTGATCATGCCAATTCACAAGAAGTTTCAGGAGGACATCACAAGGAAACTATCAGACAAATCCAGAATGTGAGACATTAAACTGTTTTGATCACTTCAAAAAGTTGACGTCATTGAAGAAATAAGATGGGAAGACCACTCTAGAGTTAAAAAAGCTAAGTAGACATCACATCCAAATATAGAACCTTGCAGAGCCCCATCTGAAAAGAATAAGTGAAAAAGATATTTTGGAGTCAATTGTGAAAATCTGATTCTAGAGTATCTATTAAATAATATTAAAGAGTTATTCATTTTCTTAGATGTGCTAATGGTATTGTCTTATATAGGACAGTGTCCTTATTTTTTAGCTACAGACATTGAAGCATTTAGGGGTGACATATAGACAGCTACTTGTTTTGAAAGGTAAATAACTCCGTCAAAAGGCTATAATGTATATAACATTTGTACATATTAGGAAAAAGATATATGAAAGAACTATGACTAAAGGTTATTACTGAACACCCAATCCAGGTAGCAAGAATATAGCTGTTTGTAATTCTTTCCACTTTTCTTTTCACTTAAAATTTTTAGTAAGGGGCTGGCTCCGTGGCTGAGTGGTTAAGTTCGTGCGCTCTGCTGCGGCAGCCCAGGGTTCGGATCCTGGGCACGGACATGGCAGCACTGGTCAGGCCACGTTGAGGCGGCGTCCCACATCCCACAACTAGAAGGACCTGCAACTAAGATATACAACTATGTACTGGGGGTTTGTGAAGATAAAGCAGAAAACAAAACAAAACAGAAGACTGGCAACAGTTGTTAGCTCAGGTGCCACTCTTTAAAAAAAAAAAATTTTTTTTAGTTAAAAAACGAGATTTGGGGGTTTAGTTGGGGGGGGGGTGGATGGATCAAGACATCATGTCAAATTCTTGAGTATACTCTAAAGAAAACTGATGCTAGTTACTCCTGTTTCAAAATCCCCAAGTTTTGTTGCTCAGCTCTTTTTTAAAAAATTTTTTCAGTGGTTTCTCATCTTTTCTTTCACCAACACCAAAAGCCTATTTACTATTCTACCACTGGCCCATTTCCCTTCTCATTTATGTTTTAAGTGTTATTACTGCAATGAAAGTAGTTATATTAGCTCATCTTTGAAGGAGGGAGGAGGAAAGTCTAACTAAAACCTAAAATAACTTAAAAGGTAATCAGAACCATATCTAAAACCAGAAATCTAACATGTTCTTTCTCAGTCCGTGAGTTTCAACTAGAAAAAGCAAGGAGGAAGTGTAAGAGATTCACAATTTCTGAGGTTCCTACTCCCAACTAAATTCACCTAACAAAATTTAGTTGTTTAGGTCAATAGTTCAGCAAACTGATCCATTATTTAACCAACAGAGCTACTGAATTCACCACCAAAAAGTGGTGTTTCACACGTGACAAATAAAAATGGCAAGTAATAGGATATATTGGAGTATATGAGGAAGCCATTTTGTGTAAACCTAATTCGGCCTGACCTTGTCTTTCCAAAAGGGCCTGACCAAGGCCGTTGAGCATGCATTGTATATCTGCTTTAGAGATTCCCTATGGCAAGAACAAAGGCCCTTGAGATAAAGGTGCAACTTCCCTCCCCCTCCCAACATTGGCATTTCTTTAAGGGTTAAGCATCTTTCCTTAGGCTAGAAACTGATTGCTGAGTTCACCTGTGACCACCCAGCTCAAGACAACAGATTTGCCTCCTGCTACGCCCTCTGAGATAGCAGATCCACTACCTGCTGTGTCCATCAAGTGCTGTGCAGACAGGGCAATCTTGTGACTATTGTGGGAGAGACATTTCAATCACATGTGAACCAGCCTCTTTGGGGGTATATAACCACTCTGTATACCTCACTTCCTTGGTGCCCTTTCTTCCTTCGGGAAGAAAGGCCCTGGGCCATGGTCCTCAGATTTCAGCTCAGAATAAACTCACCCAAATTTTCATTTCTAGATTGGTTATGGATTATTTTCATCGACAATGTAAAATCTCAAGAGTCATATCACCAAAAAAGACCAGATGAGTTCCGAACATTTACAATACTCAAGTCACTATAAATCTATTTTTCAATTAATCTATTCTAGGACATTGACTAATAAAAGATTTCAGCAAGAAGGCTTAGATCACCCAGAGCTGACGCCCACCAAAAATGCAATCCTGTCTTCACATATGTCTAACACATCAAAAGTGTCCTCAAACTTTTCTTTTAATCACTAATTTTGTTTCCTCCACCAAGTTTCAAACTAATAAAAAACAAAGGAAGAAAAGTAATTACCTAGATTTTGAAGAGAATAGGACAATTTGTAATGGGAATTCATGGTCAGATAATTCTGAGAAGAGTTATACAAAGCACTAAGAAGTCTTTGCTAAGGCTGCATGAGAACTCATACAGCTACTAATTATCAAACATAAAAAATAAGTATAAGAATCTGTTCTTATAAGAATAGACAGGCCTTTCCTATCTGCTTAGCTGCTTCCTAACAAGATATATTTTGTGTTTCCTATCAAAACATCCCTCTTTAATATCCTCAGCAATCCTTTTCCCCTCCAATTTGTTTGCAAGTCTAATCGAGTTATTAATCCCAGGTTAGATACAATTTTTTTCTTCAAAGGTATGCTCTTTGGGGAATGATGAGGAACCAATAAAATTCCTTTCCCAGATCCTCTTGAGTGGTACAGAAAGAAACAAAAGGAAGTGTTTCTGTGTATGCTATCAGTGTACCTCATTATCACAGAGCACTGCGGCATTGTAGCTGACAGTCAGGTATTTAAAAAAAAAAGAGGGAGAAAGAAAATGGGTGAACTGTTGCTTTTTTTTTTTAGTTTAAATAAACTGAATAAGAATTTTAAAAAAAGAGAGAGAAAAGAAAGAAGAGAAGAGGAAAACAGAAAGCAAGCAAACAAGCTATTAGATTATAGCTGTCCGTTTTAAAAGCATCTTTTATTGAAGGCAATGACTGGCTAGCTTCTTTTGTAAGTAACTTCAAAAAACCACAGAAACTCAGGTCAAGAGAACCAATTCTATCCCAAAATTTGGCAAAAGGAGGTACACAGTGAAATGTAGAGAAACGTTATGCACTAGCTAAAATAATTCATCTCCTTAAATTTTATAAATGTTGTTATTCAAATTCTGCATGTTTAAATACATTCTCTTTAGTTTTTCTATAGATAGTAAAAAAAAAGAAAAAAAAATTGGCTTGGGAGTTATACCTCATGGAATTGATAAGTAAAAACACAAAATACCCTTAAGGGACTCATCTATTTACCCAATCATTCTTTTATTTATTCAAAAACATTTGCAGAGCACCTACTTCAAGATACTCTGTGCTTTGGGATAAAGTCCAAGCCCCACTTGAGAGGTTTTGAGGAGTATGGAGGAGGGTGAGGGGTGCGGAAGAATGCATGTAAAGTACTTAATAAATGACTGGTACACAGTTAGTGCTTAACAATTGTTAGTAGCTATCAACTGCTCTCAGTTTACAACGGTGGGGTGGGGTAGGTTGATGGCTCCTGTGCTGTTACTAGCAATACAACTGGAGAACTTGTTTCTTTATCTCCTTTTGCCCTCAACACCCAATCAAACTTATCTGGTTTATTTAATATTTGATGCATAAGGACTCAGTATTAGAAGCAAGAAGACATATTTCTATTTTGTTAGCATGGAAACTTTTAATGTTTTTCCTTATTATTACCCTAATATGACTTGGAAATTAAAAAGCTGAAATACTATATCAAATCTAATTATTACATTTTCTTCTCCCATAAAACAGCAATCTTTACTGAAATGGTAAGGAAAAGCTATATAGAAGATAGTGGGGAAATGTATAATTTAAGTCACTGTTAACGAAGCTAGCCATAAAAATTTACCACATCCTCCCAACAACAGACTACTGTAGAAGAGGAGAGAGAGGAAGCAAAGTGTCTTTGTAATGCAGACAAAGCTTCTTTTAAATGTCGAGTGCCTCTGTCCACTTCGAAAAAGGGTAAACTTCTTTTTAACAGTGGTTCCAGGTTAAAGACAAATATTTATATCAATCTGTTCTATCCTACTTTTGGCAATCCAGAGAAGCTTACACAACTTCATGACACCTAGAACTCTGTGAATACAGCTAGAAGTAAAAATAAATACAAATAAAAATATATAAATATACTTACATAATTTTAAACAAATATAAATAAAAAGCTATGGAATAATGAAATAACAAGGGGAAGAGGAACTATATCAAACTCTTTGAATACTGAACCCTCCAAAGAAAACTACAGGGAAAGTTAGGAGATTAAGGTTTTTCCCTCAAATGTTTTACTTAGACCCCAAATAACAACGGATAGTGATGAGGGGAAAGCAAAGGCAAAAACAGAAAGTGAGCAGACCTATCGCAAGATCCTCTCCGGCATGTGACAAATACCCCACATCTGATTCATATCTTGGTTCTACCACCCACCTACTGTGTAAACTCAGGGAAGTTATTTAACCTTTCTGTGCCTCAGAGTCCTCATCTGTAAAATAGGACTAGTAAGAGAAGTTCCTTTATAGCATTGTGTGAGGATTAATTTGATTAACATTAGTGAAGAAGCGCTTGGGACATAACAATCACTTAACATAACTCTTAATCATCATTACCATCCAACATCCCCTTTTGCAGATGGGAAACTGAGAGCTGGAGTAACTAGAAATTAAGTTCCATGAGAGTAGGAATCTGACTGTCTTGTTCAGAGCTATTACCCCCAGCACTATGTGGCACACAATAGATGCTCAATTATTATTTACTGAAATTTGAACTTGTCTCACAGTTTTTAAGAAGCAGAGCAGGCATTTAAACCCAGGTCTGAGTCTGAAGCTATCCTGCCTAAAACAAGATTGTCTCTATAAATGCTGCAGAAAAATAAGCCAATTCAAATTCAAAATACCAAAAGTAACTCAAAACACCAAAGGTAAATCAAATCATATTAATATCTAAAAACCCAAAGTAAACAGAAGAAAATTTAAAAGAGCAGAAATTAAACAAAAAGCAAACATCAACAGAAAAGACCAGCCAAGCTAAAAGTTGGTCCCTAGAAAACTAATAAATTTGTTAAATCTCTGGTGAGACTGATCTAGAAAAAAAACAAAGCACAGATAAACAAAGTCAAGAATGAAAAGGGGGCATCACTACATATAAAAGATAATGGAAGGATTTCATGAACAACAGTATATCTGAAATTAGTTAAAAAGTTTCCACAAAGAAAACTCTAGGCACAAATAGCTTTCAAAGGTGAATTCACATCATTCATTTAAGGAAGAAGTAAAACCAATGCTACACAATTCTTTCAGCAAGCAGAGAGAGACAACCACAACAAGAACAAAAACCACTCCTCAGCCTGTTTCACGAGGCCAACATAACTTAGCAGAAACTAACAATGATATTTCAAGAAAGGAAAGTTACAAGCCAATCTCATTCATACACATAAATGCAAAAATCTTCAACAAAACAAGTTAAATCCAGCAATACAACAATAATAATAATAATGATCATAAGCAAGTTGGGTTTATCCCAAATACTTTAAGTTGGTTTAACTTGTAAAAACTAATCATGTAATTTGCAATACAGTAAAAAGAAATATGATCATCCAATAGATGTATAAACACTGTTTGATAAAATCCAAGAAGCATTCAGTATTTAAAAATATATTTAGCATATCTGGAGTAGAAGGAAATTTCCTTATTTTGATAAAGGTGTCTTCAAAACTGTACTCCCAACATCGTGCTTCATGGTTTAATGTTGAAAGCTCTCCTCTGAGGTCAGGAATGAGACTAAATATCCACTATAACTATTTCATCTAACATTGTCCTAGAGGTCCTATCGTGTGCAAGTTAGTCAAGAAAAGGAAGTAAGACATAAGGACTGGAAAGGAAATATAAAACTGTCATTACTTGCAAATAATACAATTTTGAAAGTAAGCAATCCAAAAAAATCTATAATAAATTACTGAAGTGAGGTATTTGTCAATATATAAAACTCAACCAGCAATGAGTGAGAAATGAAAAAAACTTTAATTATATCACATATTATAAAATTCATAGGAATAAGATAGATCTAATGAAAGATGTGCAAGACCTCTGAGGATAAAATTACAAAACCATATTAGAGACACCAAAGACAATGAGAAAGACAGACAGAAAGAGGGGGAACCCATGTGTGAATGTTCACATATATGGAACGTTCAACAGTATGAATTTCTTTCCAAATTGATCTATAAATTCAATACAATTCTAATCTAGACATTCTTGAAGAAGAGAGAAGACATGCTCTACTGGATATCATAAACCTACAGTAATTAAGTCAGTGCAGTATTGATGAAAAGAACCACACTTACAACAAAGGAACAGAATAAACTCATCTATGTACAGATGCTTGATTTATTACAAAGGTAACACTAGAGAGCAGTGGGAAAAGGTCAGTCTTCTTAGTAAAAGGTGCTGGGACAACCAAATATTCAAAGAGAAAGAAAATGAAACATCAGCACACACAAATCAATTCCAGGTGGACTATAAATCTACATGTGAATGACAGAACAATAAACTTTCTAGAACTTAAGATCAAGGGGTATCTTCATGACCTCAAAGTAGGGAAAGACTTTTTGTGTGCGTGTGTGAGGAAGACTGACCCCGAGCTAACATCTGTTGCCAATCTTCCTATTTTTGCTTGAGGAAGATTGATGTTGAGCTAAAATCTGTGCCAATCTTCCTCTATTTTATGTGGGATGCAGCCACAACATGGCTTGATGATTGGTGCTAGGTCCACGTCTGGGATCTGAACCTGCGAACCTTGGGCTGCTGAAGCAGAACCCACAAACCTTACCACTATACCACCAGGCCAGCCCCAAGACTTTTTAAACAGAGCACAAAAAGAATCAACCACGAACAATAAGACAAGTTAGATTACATTAAAAGTAAATTCTTCTATTTATCAAGACAGCATTAAGTTAAAAAACTAAGCTACAAATGAGACATTTACAAAAGTAAAATAATTAGACAACCCAAAAGGAAATAGAAAAGAGACCTGAAGAGGCCTTTTACAAGTGAGGATATCCAAATTAATATATGAAAGATACTCAACCTCATCAGTGAGCCGTGATATAAGAATGAAACCACAATTACATACCATTTCATACCCACTAGAATAGCTAAAATCAAACTGACGGTTAACAAGTGCTGATAAGTACGTGGTGTAAAAAGAATCCTCTCTTATGGTCACTAGGAAGAGAGGGGAAATTTCCTTAACCCGATAAAGGGTGTTTGCCAAAAACATCTACAGTACACATCAGGTTTAATTTATTGAAACAACATCACAGCACTCTCTTTAAGATCAGGCATAAGACAAGTGTGCTCATATCATCATTTTTATTCAACATTATAGTGGAGGTCCCATTTAATCCAGTAAAATAAGAAAAAGAAAGAAAAGACATAGAAACTAGAAAACTGTCATCATTTGCAGATATGATTATGTGCATAAGATATCCTGGAGAATCTAGTGGATAAAAAAGCAAGAGACAGAAGAGTATTTATAGTATGCCACCTCATATGCAAGTAAAGGGAAGAAATATGAATATATTCCAAGCTCTGAAGACAGCCTGCCTAATTTTAAATCTTGGTTCCACCACTCAATAGCTTACGATCTTGCATAAGCCATTTAACCAATCCAGGACTCCATTTTCTCACTTATAAAATAGAGACAACAGTACCAACCCTGTAGGATTATTACCAGGATCAAATAAGTTAATATTTGTAAAAAGCTATGAAACTGCTATATAAGTGTTTGAAAAGAAATATAATTTTAAAACTGGCATTCTAAGACCTGAGACAGATTATCATTCTTTTCCTAGCTCACTTTATAACTACACCCATTACTCCTTAAGTTCTTCTTTGGTGACTTGTCATCGAGTATCTCTCAGAGAACAGTCTTAGAGAATCAAATCCTCCAATTTCATAACTGTCAAAAGTACTATGCATAAACAATAGAAGAGTATCATGTCACCAATTAATAACAGTATCATTTACTGAATATTTCCTATGTGTCAGACAACATACCACAGCATTTTATACATATCCCAAGTAATCTTAAGCACATTACAAAGCAGGCCTATTAATTTTTAATCCTACTTGTCCTTAAAGGAAGAATTTACCAACAATTTAATATAGCAGTAAGTAAATGAAACACGGGGTTACACTCTACTGTACACAGGGTCGCTAGGAGGTGGAATCCACTCGACCACACTAACGCTACCCCAATGAAACAAGACAATCAGTGTGACCAACTGCAAAAACGTTTAGTTTAGTAACTAGATCAGCCAGGACAGCAAACCTAACCAGTTCTAAAGCTCAAGCTCTTTTCATTATGTCACATGGGTTACCTCCAAATCCCTACCTGTGCTAATAATTTCCTAAACAGCATGATAGCTGGAAGACTCTTTTTAGTATGAATGTACTCTAATGGTTAAGTTAGACCTACAGTTCCAAATACTGGAAAGCCCCTGAATGCCATCATTTGCCTTGAAGAAAGAATTTAGAGATTTAAGCTCCTCATTCATTCCTTTAAGTCCCCCAATGCCTTCAAACACCATTTTAGTCTCCTGCTTCCAAATTCCTCATACTTTTTTAAAAAAAATTTTCTGTGGCAACAGTACCAGATTCCCCTGAGCTTTATCCTCAACAAAACCATGGTTCCAAGGTAATAAAGGTAATTACTTAATTACCAGCTTCATCCCTATATACCATGGGTTATTAGATTCCCATTCTGGAATAAGAAAGGTGGTCCTAATTGATTTCTGCCCTATCTATGCCAAGTAACAAATTCTCTGAAGGTCTACTGTCTGCAATCTGTGCTCTGGAATTGATTTCTGTACTGATTAAGGTTATTTTATTTGTAAGTAACTAGTTAACTTGAACAGGAAAAAAATTAATGGATGAAGATAGGATTGTGCAAAGAACTAAAACGAATGCTGAGAAAACCAGGCTCAGAAAAAAAGACCAAGGCAATTCTGGGAATCCAAGAAACAAGAAACAACCCAGAGTCTCATCAAGGTGCCACACCAAAATAATTAAATTCCAAACTTTCTCCTTCCATCCTTGAGTTGAACTGCTCAAAGTCAAAGGGAAGAGAGACATTAAAAACAGACAGCCAACTATGACCTAGCTTGACTCTAAAGGGCACTATGCCTAACAGCCCCACCAAGGCTAGACAATATGGAAGAGGGAATTTCTCAAAAGGAAAACCATGTGCTGTTAGTTTAAAAAAAAAAAAAAAAAAAAAAAAAAGGGAGCTGAGGGGTGAGGGGTATGATACTGAAGGTCAAGAAACAAGTAGAATGTACCACAGGCCAAGAACTGACTTAGCAACTTTATCTGTATATCTAGTCCTCAAAATTTAATAACATTTGGTGGGACAGTTCTGGTTATCTTAATAACAGCATTTAGGGGGCAGGGACAAGGGATACTCGATGTCTTTTAACACTTCATCACTATCTCATCCCACATCATAACCAAGGGAATTATTTGACACGGCACTTATATATAAGGATCTGCTTATTTATTTCCAAGAGCACTACATTTCCAAATTTACCTCACTTCAATTGCCTGTAATTCATCATAGTAACTTTTATTCATACAGCTGTGTCCTAATTTATAATACTCAACATCACATATAAACTATAGCCATTTCCAAGAGCTATTTTATCCCTAAACCAGAAAGAGTTTAAAGTATCAAAGGTACAACTAATCCAATTCCTTCACTTTCCTCAACTACTTCGGAAAGGGAAAGCAATCACTCTAAGACAGGTGTAGTCAGAGCTGAAAGATAAAATTTCATTCAAGTATCTCACTGAAGAACTAATCATGAAAACGCAGACTGATTTAGCATGCACACTAAATAAATCAAAGCTGCCTACTTTGATAATAGGAGGAGTGGGGAAAAAAAGACCTGAGTTCATAAAAGAAATTTCTTCCTGGTGATTGAAGACACTAAAGGCTTTTCCTGTGAATACTCAACAAGCTATTTTCTGACTTATGGAAACAACCAACTGTAAATCCCATGTACAGTCCAAGTTCCCAAAAGATGAAGCAGAAAGCAACTCATCCTGGGCCATTCCTTGTCTAATTAACATTAAAATGAAAACAGCCACACTGGAGAGGATATTGGAAAAGGGCATGCTCTTTCAGGAGGACAGTTTGGCAATGAACAGTGATTCCATTTTTGGGACTTCATGGCAGAGGAATCCTAGGTGATGCACATACTCCTCTTCTCACTCACTGGATAACACCTACGCATCCTCCAGGCTTAAAGAGGCCTTTTCTGACCTCCTAACCTAAAGTAGATTCTATTGGTGTACTCTCTCATATCACACTGTACTTTTCTTTTATAACACTTAGTAGGTAACTATTTCTGTGACTTTTGTGTAATGTCCATATCTCCCACTTAGCGTAAAGAAGACACGAACCAGTTGAACTATGTCTATTTTGCTAAACTCTACATCTCCAGTGCTTAGTATCTTGGCACACAGATGACACTCACTGACAAGGGGAAAAAATTTTAAAGAATAGCATATATGTTACAAATCCATTTACGTGTGTGTGTTTAGCAGTGATCAACATATGGATGGTAAAATTTCAGATGATATTTGCTTTAATCTTTATATTTTGGTACTGTTTGCATCATTTGTATAATCAAGAACAATACAAGGCTGTTAGTATTTTGAAAAAGATGTACTTAGCACTATGCTTTGTATACAGTAGGTGCTCTCAAACTGTTCCCTTCTCTTCCCTGTGCAATTAACTAAGAGGAAACTTCCAGGGGAATATTTAAGAAAAATGTCCAGAACAAATTAAAATGTTTTAACTATATGAAATAACTAAGTGTTATTTGGGGGTAGGTTTATCTACTAATACAACAATGGAAAAGCAGCACCAAACAGCCAGAATTAGCCCAATGAATTAGGACCAGCTGAGCTCTCAATAATAATAATCTGCTTTAAATAACTGACTCACCTTCATGGGAGCACTATAACACAGAATTAGGAGGGAAAGTAACGAAGTATATGCCTATACTAAAAGCAGGTAATTTCTAAGTCTACTAGAAATTAAAACCAAAATGCCAACATAACACAGTATATGTAAAAGCAAACTGATTTCTTCTTACAAAACCATTTTTAAAAAGAAGAAAAAATAGAGTCTAATTTCCAGACTCTATAGCTTTGCGGAAACATAAAAATAACACGTGAAAAGAAGATTACAAACTGTTTCAGGAATTACATGCGTTTTGGAGAATATAAATCTGATTTGTTGTCATCTCTCCCCTAAAGAAATCAGTTAAACAATAAAGGTCTTCATGGGCAAACTGTAAAATTACAAGGTCCCCTTAAAGGTTAACACATATAAGACATAATTTCCATTTTATGCAGGATGCAAATTACATAAATTTGTATTATACATACACAGAACCTAAACAATTAGACAGGCCTATTATAAATCAAGTGTAACATTTGCCTTTTCTCATGACCTTTCATGAACTTTTCAAAGCAATGTACACTTTCAGGTGAATTTACTAGAGTAGAAGAGAAACCTTTAGTTTAAATCAGGAAATGAGACTGGGAATAACAAGTTTTTATTTGTTCAAACTTTTTCTCCATTTATTTCAAATTTTTTATTATGGAAACTTCTCAACAGAAAAACAGTGAGATTATAATGCAATGTACCATCACCCACTTTCAACAATTATCAATATATGATCAACCGTTTTATTCTATACTCCCATTTTCCCCAACCATAGATTATTTTGAGTCTACAAAACAAGGTACAGTCAGAAGTCCAGCTCGACCCTCTTCAATCTTTTCCCTAAAGGTAACCATATTTGAAAAACTATAGTTTATCCTTCCATTATCTATTTTTTAAACCAGTAGAAATTATACTCACATTATCACCTTCCCCTTAGAAAATGGTACCATTCTACATGCCCTTTCCCCAATTTAATAATTTCACTTAACAATGTTATACTTTATCAAGTAGACATTTCAGTATGTATCTCAAAAGAAGGACTCTTGGGTACACAAATATTCCCTAACTATGATACAAAAAGCACTAACCAGGGGCTGGCCCCATGGCACAGTGGTTAAGTTCAGGGTGCTCCCCTTCAGTGGCTGGGGTTTGCAGGTTCAGATCCCAGGCATAGACCTATACCACTCATCAGCCATGCTGTGGCAGCAACCCACGTATCAAGTAGCGGAACACTGGCACAGATGTTAGCTCAGGGCTAATCTTTCTCAAGCAAAAAAAAAAAGAAGATGGGCAACAGATGTTAGTTCAGGGCTAATCTTCCTCAGCAGGGGGGGGGGGGGGGGGGGGAGCGCACTAACCAAAGAATTTAAAAATATAAATGGTACTTAAAATTAGAAACTTCCACTGACCAAAAGATTCCATTAACAGAGTGAAAAAGGCAAGCTACAGAGTGAAAGAAGATATTCACATACACATATCCAATGAGAAACCTGCTCCCAGAATATAATGCAAAATAGCGAAACAAAAAGACAGACAACCCAATCACAAATAAGTATATAGAGGATTCTGAGAAGATGGTGAACTAGGGAGCATCAAGAATCTGTCTCCCCATCTAGATAACTGTATTGGCAGAATTTTGTCTGATGTAACTATTCTGGAACTGTGGAGTCTGTTGAAAGATTGCAACTTCCAAAAAACGACTGGGAGGGTAAAATGCATTAATTCCAGTCAATTTCAGCTCTTAACACAGTAGCAGCTACCCATCTCCCACCCCTCAGCCACACTGTGGACCTGTTCTGGAGCAGTTGGAACAGCTGACACATTTTGCAGGAGACAGGGTGGCTGAAAAGACCCTACTCTCCAATTATTGTGGATCTCTGCTCTGACACCTAAGTTGCCACTTCTGATCAAAGAGCTCCAGACAAACCAGCCAGTAGCCATTGTTGTTACACTACTCTCCCATAGTTAAAAGCCCCTCCTTTTCTGGCTGAAGTGACTTCAGGGAGGGGGAGAAAGAGGAAGAGAGAGAGGAAGCGACAGAAAGAATACATTGAAATAACAGCTGAAAAATTCCCTAATTGGATAAACTACATGAATATAAACATTTAAGACTCTCAACTATCTCCAGGTAAGATGAATTCAAACAGCACCATGCTGAGATACACTACAATCAAACTTTCAAAACCCAAGACAAGGAGAGAATCTTGAAATCAGCAAGACAGAAGCAAATCACCACATACCAGGGATTCTCAATAACATTAGCAGCAGATTTCTCATCAGAAATGATGGAGACCAGAAGACAGGGGGCCGATGTATTCAAAGCGCTAAAAGAAAGACTGTCAACCAAGAATCCTATATTCAGCAAAACTGTCCTTCAAAAATGAAGGAGAAACGAAGACGTATCCAGAAAAACAAAAGTTGAGGGAGTCTGTGACCACTAGACCTGTCCCGAAAGAAATGTTCAAACAAGTCCTGCAAAGTGAAATGAAAGGACACTAAATAGTAACTCGCAGCTGTATGGAGAAATAAAGATCTCATTAAAGGTAAATACATGGGCAATTAGAAGAGCTAGTAGTACTGTAACAACAGTTTGTAACTGTATTTTTTGTTTTCTACATGATTTTAGAGAGTAATACAATTAAAGAAAAAATAAACAATCATTAGTGTAAAAACTAATATTACTGTAACTTTTGTTGGTAACTCTAATTCTTGTTTTCTACATAACTTAGGAGACTAATGCATTTAAAAGGATTATTAGTTTATGTTTCGGGGCACGAAATGTATAAAGATGTAACTTTGTGACATCAATTAAAAAAGAGGGGGGGAGTCAGAGCTGTAAAGGAGCAGAGTTTTTGTATGTTACTGAAGTTAAGCTTATATAAATTCAAATTAAAGTATTATAACATTCGGATGTTAAATGTAATCTATATGGTAAACACAAAGAAAATAGCTACAGAGTATACACAAAAGGAAATCAGAAAGGAATTCAAACATTTCACTACAAAAAAATCAAGTAAACACAAAAGAAGACACTAACACAGGAAATGAGGGACAAAAAAAAGATATAGGGCACGTTTTAGAAAACAAATAGCACAACCCATAAGTAAATCACTCCCTATCAGTGATTACTTTAAATGTAAATGGATTAAACTCACTAATCAAGACAGAGATTGGCAGAATGGATAAAAACACACAATCACATGGTATGCTATGAACAAGAGACTCACTTGAGATCTAAAGACAAACAGGTTGAAAGTGAAAGGATGGAAAAAGATATTCCATGCAAATAGTAACCAAGAGAGCAGGGGTGGCTGTACTAATATCAGACAAAATAGACTTTAAACCAAAAAAAGGTTACAAGAGAAAAAGAAGGAAATTATATTAACAAAATGTTCAATACTGCAAGATGATATAACAATTATAAACTTTTATGCACTTAATGACCACCAACATATATGAAGCAAAAACTGGCAGAATTGAAAGGGGTAATAGACAGGTCTATGATAAGAGCTACAGACTTCAATACCCACTCTCAGTAATGGATACAATAACCAGGAAGAAGACAAGTAAGGAAATAGAGAACTAAAACAGCACAATAAACCAATTAGATCTAACAGACATACACAAAACACCCTACCCAACAACAGCACACACATTCTTCTCAAGTGCACATGAGACATGTTCTAAGACAGAGCAAATGCCAGGAAACAAGTCTCAAAACACTTAAAATGATAAATATCATACGAAGTATCTTCTCTGACCAAAATGGGATGAAGTTAAAAATCAATCACACAAGTAAAACTGAAAAACTCACAGAATTGTGAAAATTAAACAACACACTATTAAACAACCAATAGATCAACAAAAAAATCAGAAGTGAAATTAGAAAATACTCAGAGACGAATGAAAATGAAAACACAACATACCAAACGTGACAGTGAAAGCAGTGCTAATGGAAAAATTTATAGCTATAAATGCTTACATCAAAAAAAAAAGAAAGATCTCATATTAACAATCCAAATTGGCAACTTAATGAACTGGAAAAGGAACAAACTAAACCCAAAATTAGCAAAAGGAAGGAATAACAAAGATTAGACTAGAGATAAATGAAACAGAATAGAAAAACAAGAGAAAATCAATGAAATCAAAAGCTGGTTCTACAAAGAGATCAATATAATTGAAAAAGCTTTATTAGCTAGACAGACTAAGACAAAAAGAGGGAAGACAACTTATTAAAATCAGAAATGAAAGTGGGGAAATTACCACCAATTCTACAGAAATAAAAAGTATTATAAGAAAGTACTATGAACAACTGAACACCAAAAAAATGAATAACATAGATGAAATGGACCAATTCCCAGAAACAAAAAATCTAACATGACTAAATCATGAAAAAACAGAAAATCTGAACTGACTGATAACTAGTAAGAATCAGTAACCAAAAGTTTCCCGGTAAAGAAAAGCCCTGGACCTGATGGCTTCACTGATGAATTCTATCAAGCATTTAAAGAAGAATTAATACCAATCTTTCCCCAACTTTTACAAAAAATTGAAGAGGAGGGAACACTTCCTAACTCATTCTATGAAGCCAGCAAAACCCTTATCCCAAAACCAGACAAACACACTACAAGAAAACTGCACATCAGGGGCCGGCCCAGTGGCACAGAGGTTAAGTTCGTATATTCTGCTTTGGTGGCCTGGGGTTCGCCAGTTTGGATTCTGGGTGTGGACATGGCATCACTTGGCGAGCCATGCTGTGGCAGGCGTACCATGTATAAAGTAGAGGAAGATGGGCACGGATGTTAGTTCAGGGCCAGTCTTCCTCAGCAAAAAGAGGAGGACTGGTGGCAGATGTTAGCTAAGGGTTAATCTTCCTCAAAAAAAAAGAAGAAAACTGCATACCAATATTCCTTATGAACACTGATGCAAAAATCCTCAACAAATACTAGCAAACAGAATCTGGCAGCATATTAAAAGGATTATACACCATGACCAAGAGAGATTTATTCCTGGAATGCAAGGATGGTTCGACATATAAAAACCAATCAATGTAATACACCACACATCAACAGAATGAAGGAAAAAACTACACGAGCATCTCAAATGATGCAGAAAAAGCATTTGACAAATTCAACATCCTTTCAAATAAACACTGTCAATGAAATAGGAAAAGAAGAAAACTACTTCCACATAATAAAAGCCGTATATGAAAATCCCACAGCAAACATCATACTCAATGGTGAAAGACTGAAAGCTTTTCCTCTATATCAGGAACAAGCAAGGATGCCCACAATCACCACTTCGATTTAACATAGTATTGGATGTTCTAGCCAGAGCAATTAGGCAAGAAAAAGAAGTAAGAGGCACCTAAATTGGAAAGGAAGAAGTAAAATTACCTCTGTTTGTAGATAATATGATCTTATATGGAGAAAACCCTAAAGATTACACAAAAAACTGTTAGAACTAATAAATAAACTCAGCAAAGTAGCAGAAAACAAAGTTGACACACAAAAATCAATTGCAGGGGCCAGCGCCATGGCCAAGTGGTTAAGTTCGCACGTTCTACTTAAGCAGCCCGGGGTTTCGCTGGTTTGGATCCTGGGAGCAGACATGGCACTGCTCATCAGGCCATGCTGAGGTGGCATCCCACATGCCACAACTAGAAGGACCCATAACTAAAATATACAACCATGTACTGGGGGGATTGGGGGAGAAAAAGAAAAAAACCTCAATTGCATTTCTATTCACAAACAATCTGAAAATGAAATTATAAAAACAATTCCATTTACAATAGCATCAAAAAGAATAAAACACTTAGGAATTAATTTAGCCTAACAGGTGAAAGACTTGTACAGTGAATACTACAAAACATTGCTAAGAGAAATTAAAGAAGAATAAATAAATGCAAACATCTCATGTTCATGGATTGGAAGACATGATATTACTAAAATGTCAATACTATCCAAATTGACCCACAAATTCAATGCAATCCCTATCAAAATCCCAATGATGTTTTCTGGAGAAATAGAAAAACCCATCCTAAAATTCACATGAAACCTCAAGGAACCTTGAATAGCTAGCCAAACTAAGCTTGAAACAGAAGAACAAAACTGGAGGACTCACACTTCCTGATTTCAAAACTTACTACAAAGCTACAGTAATCAAAACAGTGTGGTAATGGCAAAAAGAGAGACATACAGACCAATGGAATAGAACAGCGAACCCAGAAAGAAATCATCACATATACGGTCAAATGGCCATACAGTCTCAGTTGCAATTACTCAACGCTAGCTCTTGTAGCACAAAAGCAACCACAGACAACATGAATACCAAGTGCACAGCTATGTCCTAATACAACTTTATAAAAACAAGTAGCAGGCCTGATATGGCCTATGGGCCAGTTTATTGGCTCCTGAAAAAAAATACATAAGCTCAATCTAATCAGGAGAAATGTACAAAATGTGGGATATTCCACAAAATACGTGACCAGCATGTTTCAACTCTCAAGGTCATAAAAGACAAGAAGGAGAGTTACATTAGCAAGATAGCAGAATAGGAAACCCCAGACCTTGTTCCCCGACAGGGACACCAATTTAACAACAACATACAGTCTAAAAAGTCTTTCTTAGAAATCCAAATTGGGGAAAACGGTCAAGAAGTTACAGTACCTCAGGCAAGTGGAAGGCCAAAAACAGGCACAATAAAACAGGTAAGAAAAGCCTTTTGCATTTTAATCACAATATTTCTTCCCACAAGCCAGCACAGCTCAGTGTGACACGGAGAAATTACCCTACTTGAGGTTTCTACCTCGAGAGAGAAAAAGAGTAAATGTATATCCAACTTTCCAGATTTTTGGAGGGCTGCCCAAAGGAGTAGTTTCTGTCTTGTCTGACAGAAAACCACACATGACAATCCAGCATTCTTTGGATGCCTGGGGGCCAATAAGAACAAAGCAAAGATCAGTGGCTTGTTGCAGAACCAGAGAACCTGCAGTACCACAGGCAGACACCAGAAAGAAAGAGATATTACAAACTCCTGAAAAAGAAACTGACGAACCTCTCTAATTGGGAAATTACATGCACAAGCCCACAGAAGACAAAAACCCAGATAAGATTTAGGAGGCTCCCACAATCTCTAACTGGGCTGATTGCTGAAGGTCTTCTGTACAAAGCCAGTCCATAAAGAATGAGAGGGGTGGCTGCTTTTTCAAATGCCAAAATACCTGCAAAAAATAACAAGGCACAGAGGGAAACATGAAAATATGGTCCAATCAAAGGGCCAAAATAAATCTCCAGAAATGACCCCAAAGAGAAAAAGATATACGAACTATCTCACAATGAATTCAAAATAACTGTGTTAAAGAAGCTCAATGAGTTACAAGAGAATACATATAAACAACTAAACAAAAATTAGTAAAACAACCAATGAACAAAATGAGAATATCAACAAAGGGAGAGAAACTATAAAAAAAGAATCAAAATAAATTTTGGAGCTAAAAAACACAAAAACCAAACTGAAAATACACTACAGTGGTCCACCAGCAGAACTGCTGAAGCAGAAGAAAGAATCAGCCAACTCAAAAATATGACATTTGAAATTACTGAGTCAGAAGAATTAAAAAAAAAAAAACAATGAAAAAAAGGGAAGAAAGCCTTAGGCACATGTGGGACACCATCAAGCAGATCAATATAGGCATTATGGCAGTCCCAGAAGGAGAAGAGAGAAAGATGCAGAGAGTTTATCTGATGAAATATTGGCTGAAAACTTTCCAAATCTGGGAAAAGAAATAGACATCCAAATCTAAAATGCTCATGGGGCTGGCCCAGTGGTGTAGCAGTTGAGTTTGCATGCTCCACTTCAGTAGCCCAGTTCGCTGGTTCAGATCCTGGAAGCGGACCTACATACTGCTTATCAAGCCACGCTGTGGCAGGCATCCCACATATAAAGTAGAGGAAGATGGGCACAGATGTCAGCTCAGGGCTAATCTTCTTCAAAAAACAAAAAGATTCGAAGTAGGATGAACTCAAAGAGACCTATGCCAAGACACATTATAATCAAACTCAAAAGTCAAAAGCCAAAGACAAATAGAAAATCTAGAAATCAACTAAAGAAGAGCAACTTACAAACCAAGGAGCTCTCATATGATTATCAAAGGGTTTCTCAGCAGAAACCATACAGGCCAGAAGAGATGGGGGACAATATATTCAAAGCACTAAAAGAAAAGAACTACCAATCAAGAACAATACATCCAGCAAAACTGTCCTTCAAAATGAAGGAGAAAGAAAGATTTTTCCCAGATAAAGAGAAGCTGAGGGAGTTCATTACCAATAGTCTGGCCTTATAAGAAATGCTAAATGGATTCCAAGTTCAAACGGAACAATGCTAGAAGGCAACACAAAAGCATACAAAAATATAAAGCTCTTGGGTAAAGGTAAACATATAGATATATATAGAATCCTGGCATACTGTAATGGTACTGTACAAATCACTGTTATTTCTGGTATAGCACTTAAAAGTTAAAAGCATAAAAAATAATTATGCCTATAAAATTATGTTAAAGGATACAAAATAGAAGATGTAATTTGTGAAATAAATAACATAAAGTGGGGGGGATGTAAAGGAGTAGAGTTTGGATATAAACGAATTTAACACCTAAAACAGATTATTAAAACTCTAAGATGTATTACGTAATCCTCACAGGAAAAACAAAGAAAATATCTATAGAAGATACGTAAACCTACATGAAGATACATAAAAGTAAATGAGAAAGGAATTGAAGTATGTCACTCCAACAAATGAACAAAAAACAAAAGGTAGCAGGAAAAGAGGGACAAAATATGTACAAGACACACAGAAAACAATTAACAAAATGGAAACAATAAGACTTGCTCTATCAGTAATTACATTAAAAGTAAATGGATTAAACTCCCCCAATCAAAAGACATAGAGGGAAAGAATGGATCAAAAAACAAGACCCAACTATATGCTGTCAACAAGAGACTCTAGATGTAAAGACACACAAAGGCTGAAAGTGAAAGACTGAAAACAGGTACTCCATGCAAATGGTTACCAAAAAAGAGCAGAAGTGGCCATACTTGTGAGACAAAACAGGCTTTAAGACAAAAACTGCCACAAGAGATAATCATCACTATAATGATGAAAGGGTCAATTTACCAGGAAGCTGTGAATTGTAAATACATAGGCACCTAAGAGAGCACCCAAATATATGAAGCAAACAGCAACAGACTGAAGGGAGAAACAGACACTAACACACTAAGAGGAGATTCCAATACCCTACTTTCAATAATGGATGGAGCAAACAGACATAAAATCAATAAGGAAACAAAATAACTGAACAACACTATAGACCAACTGGACCTAAGAGACATATCAAAAACACTCTACCCAAACAATAGCACAAACCCACATTCTTCAAGCACAAATGGAACTGTCTCCAGGACAGATCAAATGTTAAGCCACAAAACAAATCTTAATAAATTTAAGAATATTGATATCATACCAAGTATCTTTTCTGGTTTCACTGAAATAGCTCTAACTGCATACATTCAAAAAGAAGAAAGATCGCAATCAACAACCTAACTTTATACCACAAGGAGCAAGAAAAAAGAAAAACAAACTAAACCCAAAGTTAGCAGGAGAGAAATAAAAAAATTAGAACAGAAATAACACAAATAGAAAAAACAATAGAAAAAAATCGGCAAAACTAATTTCCAAACTATAAAGAACACAAACAACTCAACAACAAAAAAACAAACAACTCAATCAAAAACTGGGCAGAGGATATGCAGAGACATTGTTCCAAAAGAGATATACAGATAGCCAATAGGAACATGAAAAGATGTTCAACATCATCAATCATCAGGGAAAGGCAAATCAAAACTACAATGAGATATCACCTTACACCCGTTAGAATGGCTATAACTATCAAGACAAAAAATAACAAATGTTGGAGAGGATGTGGAGGAAAGGGAACGCTCGTACACTGCTGACGGGAATACAAACTGATGCAGCCACTATGGAAAACAGTATGGAGATTTCTCAAAAAATTAAAAATAGAAATACCATATGACCCAGCTATCCCACTACTAGGTATTTACCCAAAGAACTTGAAATCAACAATTCAAAGAGACTTATGCACTGCTATGTTCACTGCAGCATTATTGACTATAGCCAAGAAGTGGAAGCAAGGCAAGTGCCCATCAACTGAGGAGTGGATAAAGATGTTGGTATACACATACAATGGAATACTACTCAGCCATTCAAAAAGACAAAATCATCCCATTTGCAACAACATGGATGGATCTTGAGGGCATTATGTTAAGCAAAATAAGCCAGACAAAGACAAACACTGTATGATTTCACTCATATGAGGAAGATAAACACATGGA
Organism: Equus quagga; assembly: GCF_021613505.1. Taxonomy (NCBI): domain Eukaryota; kingdom Metazoa; phylum Chordata; class Mammalia; order Perissodactyla; family Equidae; genus Equus; species Equus quagga. The sequence goes on from NC_060267.1 coordinate 49,703,374, forward strand.
CAAAGAGAACACATTAGTGGTTACCAGAGGGGAAGGGCGTTAGGGAAGTGGGCATAAGGGGTAAAGGGGCACATATATATGGGGACTGACAAATAATAGCGTACAACTGAAATTTCACATTGTTATAAACTATTATGACCTCAATAAAAAAAAATCAGCAAAACTAAAAGTTGGATTTTTGAAAAAAATCAATAAATTGACAGACTCTTAGCCAAGAAAAACAGAAAGACTCAAATAACAAAAATCAGAAATGAAAGTTGTTACAACTGACACCACAGAAATAACAGGGATTATAAGAGACTACTACGAACAATTATACTCCAACAAATTGGATAACCTAGAACAAATGAATAAATTCCTAAAAACATACAACCTTGTAAAGTGAATCACGAAAAAATTAAAAATTTGAACAGATCTATAACTAGTAAGAAGACTGAATCAGTAATCCAAAACCTCCCAACAAAAAAAAAGCCCAGGACCAGATGTTTTCACTCACCAGTGAAACATTCTACCAAACATTTAAAGAAGAATTAACACCAATTCATCTTAAACTCTTCCAAACGTATGTTGTCATTCCTCTTTGATGTATACATATGAGTGGGATGGATCCTATGGTAACTCAATGTTTAAGCTTTAGAGGAACTGCCAGACTCTTTTCCAAAGGGACTGCACCATTTTACATTCCCCTTAGCAATGTAGGAGGGTTCCAATTTCCCTGTATTCTTGCCAATACACGTTTGCTATCATTTTGATCACAGCCTTGCTACTGGGTGTTAAGTGGCATCTCATTGTTGTTGATTTGAGTAACATTTTTATGCTGTAAACAATGGATATTCAACACATATTTACTAAACTAATGTGTGAATAGGATCACAAGTATTTATGTGTCCCATATCTTGCTAAGAGAGATACAATATGGAATATAATACAGTCTCTGGATGTGAGAAACTGAAAAAACAAAATGAAAATAAATCTGTTAGAGAAAAAATGACTATGTAATTAAGTATTAGTTGTGCTGCATAGGCATTAAGTGCTTTAAAACTTCAGAAGAAAGTAGTCAGGTAAAACTTGACACGAGATATGATAAGATCAGGGAAGAAATTCAGACAGCGTGAAATATACGAGCTTAAGTGCCACTGAACTTCCATTGTGAACATAGTGATCCAAGGCAAAGAATAAGGACTAATAAGAGACGAGTTTGGAGAAATGGTCTATCTTATCAAGAAGCAGCAGCATTTGTAGCAAAGAGAGCCAACGACAGATTAAAAAAGGAATTTTGCTCATATTTCACCACTTAATTCTGCAAAACAGGCTTTTTCCTCATCTGTAAAATGATAATATCACCTTCCCTACAAGACGGCATGAGATTTAAATAAAGCAAAATATGCAAAATGTCAAAAAAAAAAAAAGCCTAGAAATTCTTGGAGATACAGGAGATGTACCAATTAAAAGTCTTAAAAATAATCAGATTTAATGCCACAGGGAAAAAGTGAGTTTCTGAAGGTGTTTAGAGAGATGTTAAGATAATAAAAGTGGTATTTAATGAATGAGAAAGGACTAGAGAGGAAACACTGCTCTTTTTAAAAAGAAAGAGCTACAGGGATGTTGCAGTCACTAAAATTTGAAGCAACAACAGCCTTACCCAGGACAGTGAGAAGCAGAAGACAGAACAGTTGTGGCTTAGAAGGAAAAAGCAACAAAATTTTGTGGCAGAAGTGGCTCTTAAGGATAAAAGAAAAAATCTGTCAAAGGTAAGCCCAAGTCAAAGGATGAAAAGGGATGTTACAAACAGGGACAGAAAAGCTGAGATAAGAAGACAGTTTTAGGAGGAAAACGTAAGTTCAATTTTGACATACTGGCATAGAAATGACAGTTGAAAAAAAAGTAAAAATGCCCAGTAGGCAAATAAGAAAACAATCAAGAGCAACGGTTTTCGACCCTAGATGTTTTTCAACCTATGAAGCCTTCTAAAAATAGAGATGCCCATTTCCACCTCCCAAATCTTGTAGTAATGTGTCTACTTAGCAGAAGCTAGGTCACCTAAGAAATCCTGGCTGCAGAGAACTCTTAGAAAAGCAGCCTTAAGTTTTTCAACCTTTAAAACATAGAAACATACATGAGAAATACGTGTAAGTGGTGTTTAGTGAACTAATGTACTACACTGGCCTTTATCTCTCTACTCACGCAGACTTCAAGAGCATGGCTCCTACCACAATAAGGCGTTTGAGTTTCTGACTCCAATTTCAACAACAGTTGTTCATGCACTTACGCTGAAAAAGTTGTAAGCTATAGAAGCACATAACAGATGGATTTTAGAGAAAAGATTTACCATGATTTGATCAGGACTATCTGTCATAGGGATAGGAGGGTGCAAAGTGATATCCATTCCATTCATTAGTAACTCACCAAAGTTACAATAATTTTACATTTATTTATGTGATCACTTGATTAATGTTAATCTTATTCTTTAGAATGTGGGGACTATGTCTCATTTTGCCCACCAAACCAAACAGCTAGCACATAAGTAAGTGTTCAAATAATATTTAATAAAAGAATGAAACAGACTCTATCCCAGATCTTCTGGATCTGAATAACTAAGTGTTGGACCTAGGCACACACTGAAAACAAAATAGTGCCCATCTTTCTTATAAAGGTACTAACTACTTATTTGCTCAAGTGAAACAACTTAGAAACATTTCTAGAGCAGTTATTTCTAAAGAAACAATACCTGTTGAAAGGTACTGAGAATGAAATAAATAAATGTTAAGAGGGCAGAGACTAAAGTGATTGTTTGCAAAGAGATTCTACTTACTTAAATCTATGGTATCATTAATAATCAGGCAAGATTCTGGATCTATTAACTAGCCTGTGAGTGATATTACCCTACAATAGCAGATTGGTACTTTGTATATTATTAATTCTCACAATAACCATATCTTTCCATTTTATTGATGAGGAAATTGAAACACGTGGCTTCATTATTCCAGTCACAAAGAAAATACGTGAACTAGAATGTACTTAAGTCTTTGTCTTATATCCTTATCCAATACTATCACTAAACTATGAAGTATTTTCTGAAAGTTAATCAAAATGCCACTTATATGCCACATATAATGCTCCCTAACAGAAATGAACAATTTAGCTGTAACAAGTCATAACTTTCCAAAGCAAACATGTAAAGATTCCTGCAAGTCAGTCCTAAAGAATTTCTATACCATTTCCAAGGTATCTTGTAATACTAAAACAAATATGAAATATTAGAAATACTTATCACTTGAGTCAAATCATTAGGACACTTTTATCCATAACAAAACTATATTAGTATTTTGTAACATATATATAAAGTATTTCAAAAAGAAAATAAGAATCACATACAGGTTTTGACAAATTCACCAAAAGGACCCCCCATGAGGTAGAGATTCCCTTAGGAGCACATTATAAAACAAGGTACTTTAAAAGCAGAAGACAGTAATAATAGAAGAAAACTAGTAGGTTATCTTTAATTTCCCTCCCAATTGTTTTCTAAATACAAAAAGGGGTTTAATAAACAATGGTGTTCCCATTTCGTCCATAAAATGTACTGGATTTTAAGATTAGTTAATACTTAGTAATGATAAGATTATTAACAATTCCTCTGTCCTAATTATTCCTAAAATATGCAGATTCACCATATTCTAAGTAAAAATTCAAAAAATTACTTAATATAGACTTACCCAGGTTTCCTTGCTCGATTGTCAGCACCACCTCATCCATAACCACAGCCCTAAAGTCCAGTTCCTCCTCACAACATTTGGCCTTTAAAGCTCGTAAGATTTCTTTTTGGGGATAGTCTTCCCTGATTCGACGATCTGTCAAAAACCACAACTTGGCAGCCACAGAGCTACACATCTTGATCTGCTTGTTCTTCCTTTTCCTGGATTATTTCCTCCTCAATGTAAACTCTTTCTAGGCGGAAAAAAAAAAAATACACATACAAGGTAAATCAAGAAATCTACTTAATTTCTGGCTTTTACATAAATAAATGCTATGATTATATACTAACTATACAACAGGAAAAAACTAATAGAGTTATAGTATGACTGTTTCCCTTTAGTTCAAGTTAAAAATTTTTATAACACAAGAAATATGGGAACTGTCAACCTCCCCTGAAATAAGATTTCTCCATCTTCCACTAGGGAAGCTAGCACTGGAATTTTATAATTACAGCAGGTCACTTAGCAGAAACTTTCAATGCCATTCCCTCTATTATATATTGCCTAGGAATATACTCTAATCTGATCATCTCTTTTTGACTGATTTATCCCTCCCCCAAAATGCAAATCCCTTGATATGAAATAGATGAGACTGCAACTATCAACAATATATCCCCATATCTCTCCACCACTACAAACTCCAATTATGAATATTCATGTATCTGTAGCTAGTTTTTTATTCAATTTTCTTCCCCTGTTTTGTTATAAATGTTCATAATAAAATATACCTACACATAAGTATGTTAAAAAAAAAATGAGATAGTAGCACCTATATTTTACCAGATGAGCATCAGCACTGAAGTCATTTACACAGCAACTTTAATCAAAATAAATAATTTAAGAATGGGGGGAAAAAAACTTTAACCAAAAAAAAATGCCAAACCAAGTCCATTCACTAAAATTTGTTTATTTCAGTCAGAGGACAGCATGCTCTTACTCAGCGTTTTTATTCTTTCTTTAAATAGAATTTTTTTAAACAAACACAACTTGTTTACTAGAACACAAAAAAGGACTTTCCTCCACAAACAGAGTGCTGTTTCTCAAGTCTGTACTATGAGCAAGACAATAGCTGAAAACAGTTTTCCTAAGAAGCAAAAAGTCATAAGTTTTACTAACAAATTTGACAGGTGATTTCAACAAAAGATAAAATAACATTTATTTACAAAAATACAATTTCTACTATTATTCCAGATGACACGGCAAATCTAGCACAGAAGGAAAGGACAAGGGCAAGGACAAGAGGAAGCAATGGCCATACAGATGGATGGCTTCCAGCATCACAGCAGCTGGAACCAGTCCCTCGTGCACCATTCACGCGCTCTCCAGGATGTCAGCCAGAGGGCCTGCTCCACAGATGGACACAGCAAGACCAGAACATTGTGGGACAGAGGCACCACCACACACATATGTGCGTGGGCGTGCACCCCCGAACCTTAGCCTGCTGTGCCTGCCACACTCACCCACCTGCCCCACGACCCACAGTCTCAAAGGCATTAGTTACTGAAAAGCAGGGAAGGAAAAAAATAATGGAAAAAAATAATGTGGGAGATAATCAGGAGAGAGGGGCTTGTAGCTATGGAAGAGCGAGGGAGGGAGGAACTCTCAGCCATGGTGATGCATCAAGCAGAGACCTTAGTCACTAGCAAAGGGGATGCCTGATGCCTAGAGCCTCCTGGCCCTGTGCACCCTTGTTCCACAGCTGTGGTCGAGAGCGTGCTCACTCAAGCCCTAGGCTAGATACAGTAACAACTCAATTTACATACTAGGAAAACGGGACATGGCCTTACAGGGCCTTCCAGACCACTAGGAAGGATGCCACTCAGAAGGAAAAGCTTCACAAAACAAAAGTGACACCAAAGTACTTAATGTAGAGATCCCGTTTCCCCTCAGAAGGGAACTGTAAAAACGCCCTTCAAATGTTTATGTTGGGTAGCTTTTTAAACTCTGTTGTTAGACTATGGCTCCAATACTCCAAAGCCATCTTGGTGCCTCCCCAACACTTAGTTCTTGATCATCTGTTCACCAGTATTACTGCACAAAACTGCATTGCATGAGTATAGCAGTGTGACCCCAGCAGAAATCAGGGTAGGATGTTACAGCCACTGGCAAATGGGAAGCAGGAATGTTTTGCAAATACTGATGTCAGCTCTCAGAAAATGCCCAGGCTGCAACAGTTACACAACATGGTGTTTTCAGTGATTCCATAATCAGACAATAAAAACACTCCAGGGTTGCAATCTCACAGTCGTGCAACTCCTGACAGATGATGCACGTGAGCATCTCCCTCTTGTCTGGCTTCACAGCAGCAACTCTGACATGATGTCCTCAAGTAAAGTCTGAGCATTTCTACACTGGTATGTGACCAACTGCAGGTTCAGATTAGGCTTCCTGTCTCCTTTCATTTTAACAGGCTGCAAATCCTCTTGATCCTGGGGTTCTAAGAAAGAAAATGATGTTCCTTCTCTGTCTGGGAGAGTTGAAGCAAAGCTAAAGATCTCATCATTTGCCACAACTGGACCACATCCTTTCAGGGGGAATGCCTGAATCCCCAGATCTGCACCTGGAGCAACACTCTCACCCTGAGGAGGACACTATGAAAAAAGGCAGAGGCTGTGTTGAAGAGGTCTGTCAATGGCTGCAGTTCCTCAAAGCCCACCCAAGTGGCAGGCAACATGGCAGGATCTGGGGGTCCTCACTTCACCCTACACTGAGCTATCTTTGGTCACGTGGAATACATTTTCTTTATCAAATTCAAAAGGATTCTTCTGTTATGCCTCGCTTTTCATGTAAAGATTCAGAGAGGTATGACACGTGTTCCAAGTCATTCTTCCTATACACCAAGTAGACGATATCCCCATTTCGTAAAGGGTGTGTCTGCTTCTTAACAACCTTCAGCTTGTTAATCCCTGTTCCACTGGTGCTGGTATCTTCAAGTGACACCTGCCCAGATATTTTATCCATTATAATTTTACAGTGATCTACAGAGACCAGTTTATTGCCAGGGAATGAAAGGGCACCACCTCTCCTCCACCCAATAATCTGCTCCTGTTTCCACAGAAGGACGAGCGGCTGGCTGTCCTTGGGGCCCTGATGCTGCTGGTAGCTGCTTGCCTTTTTCAAGCTGTTGCACCGGGGTTCACATCTAAACCTATACCCAGGAAAATGTCAGGTGGAAGACTCTCCTACCAGAAGAGCAGAGGCTCCATGTCCCCCTCCCCCATCTCTACCCCACCTTCATGGCCCTCCTGGCCTGGGACGCCACTAGCACCTTCCTGTGGGCCAGTGGAGACCAGCAGGTCAACGCCTCCTCCAATGGCCACTTCTTTCTCTATTATTTTAAAACATCTGCTTTTCTATTTTTCCCATCCATTAAAATGAGGGAAAAAGAAAAAACAAAAAAACTGGTAAGAAGTCAACAGCATAACAGTAAATCGACACAGTCCAGGAACCCAAAGTATAGGAAGAAAGTGACAGCCCTGAGTCTTAAAAGCAAGTTCAGGGGCCAGCTGGGTGGTACAGTGGCTAAGTTTGCACACTCTACTTCTGCAGCCAGGGTTCACGGGTTTAGATCCTAGGCGTGGACCTAGCACCACTCGTCAAGCCATGCTGTGGCTGCATCCCACATAAAACAGAGGAAGATGAGCACAGATTTTAGCTCAGCAACAATCCTCCTCAAGCAACATGAGGAAGACTGGCAATAGATGTTAGCTCAGGGCCAATCTTCCTCACACACACACACAGAAAGTTCAAATATTATTCACCATTTTAAAAGACAGAAAATAGTCCCCTGTGAATGGTTCCTTCCCCCCTCCCCCAATATTTAAAGGAATAGGTTTGCCTGTGAATGGTTCCTTCCCCCCTCCCCCAATATTTAAAGGAATAGGTTTGGTTACCCAATAAGACATCTCTAAGAAAAGAGTTTATTCTTCAACAGTGTAAGATAAATACAGCATTTGCAAATGTCCACATATACATAAGAGTATATTTCTCCTTTCAGAATGTAAACTCAGATCCACTAATTCCCATTCTCTATTTCTTTATTTCCCCAGGAGTATTAATGAAAATAATGCATAAATATCAGATACCAAATAAATGCTAGCAATAAACTGCTAAAATAGCCTTTTTGAAATAAAGAGAAATTCAACAAAGAGAATTTACTTTTTATTAGAGATACTTTTCCCATGCAGACTTCTAGATAGGCACACCAATGAAAAAAATGTGTCATCTTCAAATAGTCTAGGCAAGGCTAATTAAATGGGAATCATAAATAAAGTGCTTCATTCATTTTTCTCATGAGGCCCAGTTCCCAATAGCAATTATTCCAGTAGGGAAAAAGCAAAATCACAGTCTACCATCCGAAGATATTAAGGCGCCTCTTACTATTAGGAAAAGTATTTATTCCAGATAAGACATAGCATATGAACTCAGAATCAAAAGACTGAAAAAGAATAAAGTTGGAAAAGAAAAAAATATATACTAATTTACAAACTAGAATTTACTCCAGTAGACAATTACTACAGATGTGCTTTCAACAACATCATTTTGTCTTGGATGTGAAATATATGAGTTGGATCAAGTTTGTACAGAAAATAACAAATTTGTGTATCTTGAGTTGTAGGCATTCCTTCACAGTCTCCTTTTCTGTGATTCTTTTCTCCTGACAGCTCTCCTTCTGTACATAATCCCCAGGGCTTCATTCTTAAACCCTCTCTCCTTTCTCTAGAAATGTCATCCTCAGCTACTATCACTGAAACCAGAATATATCATTGACCCACTAAATATCTCTTTCCATCCAAGAGTTCTCAATCGAATTTCAGATCCTATTTCAATGTGCCTACTGGGCATCTCTAACTAAATGCCACCCACTACTGCCTCAGTTAAGCAAGTAAAAAATGAATTTTTATTTTCAAAATAAAAATGTAAAAAATGAATTTTTATTTTTATTCAACACCTGGATTTTCCCTTGTGATGGTTAAATTTTATGTGTCAGCTTGGCTAGGCAGCAGTGACCAACTGTTTGGTCAAATACCAGTCTACATGTTGCTGTGAAGGTATTTTGTAGATATAATTAATATCTACAATAATTTGACTTTGGGTAAAGGAGATTACCCTCTACAATGAGGGTGGGCCTCATCCAATCAGTTGAAGAGCATATGCTAAAGAGCATAAACTGAGGTTTCCCAGAGAACTCTCCATCAAGATTATAACACAGAAATCCTGCCTGAGTTTCCAGCCTACTGGCCTGCCCTACAGATTTCAAACTTGCCAGCCCCACAATCACACTAGCCAATTCCTTAAAATTAATATCTATTTCTTTTTCTCTCTCTCTACATATATATATTTCACATATATATATTTTCCTATTGGTTCTGTTTCTTTAGAGAATGCTGACTGATACATACCCATCCTAACAAAGGCACTTAATTCAGAAACCTAGACATCATTTTTACCTCCATCTTTCCTTTACTACTTAAATATACACACACCCCTTAGCAATTCTAAGTCCTAAGTATCACCTGAATTTTACTCTTCTCTTCATCTCCAGTACATTCATCACGACACCTGAGAATACTCAAAAAGCCTCCAAACTAATCCTCTACCCTCCATTCTCTCTCATTTCCAATTTTCTGAAGATACTGTATTCTCTCATGCCTCCTTTTCCTTGGAATATATATCCTAGACCTATCTACTTAGTGAATTAGTCTTAACACATCTGTTAAGTTTTCCCTGACTCCTAAATTCATCTTAATTCCATTAGTCCATATTACCTTATTATACATATATTCTAACAATTATCACACTACGTTGTAATTCAGGGGTTTTTTTTTGTAACTAGGGTCTGCCAGTGCTATAAGATGAATTCTTAAAAGTTTGTTTTCATGTAGATGATCATATTTTAAATGATTCTATTCATCATAAACACAATTTCTCTTTTAGAGGGATAAATCATAATTGAAAGGTATGTTCAAAGAATAAGCCTAGTTTAAGTCAGTGTTTTTCAAACTAGGATCCTGAAATATATTCAAGGGCTGTGAACTTTTTTTCCCATTTATCTTTAATACTCAAGCTTGAAAAGTTTATGGGCCTATTTCCCCACAAAAATTTAATCTTGGGCCAGCCCCGTGGCCAAGTGGTTAAGTGGGCACACTCCACTGCAGCGGCCCAAGGTTTCGCCGGTTCGGATCCTGGGCGCGGACATAGTACCATTCGTCAGGCCACACTGAGGTGGCGTCCCACAAGCCACAACTAGAATGACCCACAACTAAAATATACAACTACGTACTAGGGACATTTGGGGACAAAAAAAGGCACGGAAAAAAAATTTGATCTTAATCTTATTGTACACGTGAGTTACGTCTTCCTTTCTATCCTAAGCACCTAGCATTTCCAAGTTGTTATACGCTATAACAGAAACACAATGTTTGAAGATGTTGAATGATTACATATCTTATCAAAGTCCAAATACTGGGCTAATTTACTGACTACTTTTATATATATTACTTCACTTAAACCTCAGGTATTATAGTAACCGTTACGAGGGGCTGGCCCTGTGGCCGAGTGGTTAACTTTGCGCGCTCCGCTGCAGGCGGCCCAGCGTTTTGTTGGTTCGAATCCTGGGCGCGGACACGGCACCGCTCATCAAACCATGCTGAGGCAGCGTCCCACATGCCACAACTAGAAGGACCCACAACGAAGAATACACAACTATGTACCGGGGGGCTTTGGAGAGAAAAAAGAAAAAAGAAAATCTTTAAAAAAAAAAAAAAAAGAGGGTTAAGAGATACCTGAAAAAAATGTCTTTTACTAAACAACACCAAATAGCATAGCCTGGATTTCAAGAGATTTCCTGATTCTAAGCCCCAACAGTTTCCCCTCAAATCGCACTATGTGCCTATTAATTGACTTAATAATTCTACTTTTTAACACCAACTTTGTGATGCTTCAGGTTTTAACCAAGGATCTGTTTACCATGGCTTTTTCTCTCATTGAGTTCCAATGCCTCCAATTCTTTTCAAACCTGTCCCCCGAAAAACCAAACCAAAACAAAACACAATTTGGGATATATATGAAATTTTACCCTTTTTCCTTTCCTTTACTCTATCCAAAGTCCCTGTCAGAGGTCGACTTGAATTACTGTTAGAAATGAGAAAGAATGGGAATAGGTGGTAGAGGGACAAAAGATTAAGGAGGAGGATCGGAGAAAGGGAGAACTACCCTATTTGGGAGAAAGGGAGTGATTTCTTTGTAGCTCTTATTAAAGGTAAAGAAAATAAATAAATGATAAGATGAAAATCTCAGGAGAGTCTCAGAAACAATCAAATAATAGCATTAGTCCAGTTACTCCATTACCCACTAATAATGTTCATCAATAAATGATCACAAAACAATGCTCCTTTGAAACTTGGGTAGTTCCTAGACAATCTCACCCCTTAGCTAAGATGCCACTTAAAATAATATCTTTGTATAAAATGCCATTTTCTTTACCACATTAACTTGAAGGTGGACCAAAATGCTGTGAAAGTATGAGGAGGCTAGATATTAATCAAAGTATACTTTAGTGGTGACATAAAAGAAATGTATGACAGCCCCCATAAGTCCCCTCCTTATACTCAAAGGAGTATGCTTCAAAAATAGAGAAAACATCTAATTTCCCAAAGTTTACATGACACATTCACTCAAACTCTCTCTTTCTGATAGTTCTTTCACCTATAATACCGTTTTTTAAAAAAAGCTATATGCATGATTATAGGTGAAAAATGACAGGACAACCATTTTTCTACCCAAACTCAATATGGTTCCTTTAAAGACTAAAGACTGGAGACAAGTGCCTATAAATTCCCCTTCTTCACACAAAAAAATACATGCAAGACAAAGGCAAAACATACATACAGGTGAGGTTAAAAACATTCTCCATTTACAGTTCACAAAACACTTTCCACATACATTTTCTCATTAAATCTGCATGTAATTACGTAAGGAACACAGACACCTATTATGCCACTTTAAAAAAATGGCCTGCCCAAGATATCACAATAGCAGAGCCAGAACTAGGATTCACATTTTCTGATTTCTTTGTACTCTTTTCCACTAAACCCAAAGATATCAAAGGGAATTTGGACAAAGAAAATAATTCACATTTTGAGTGATTCTATGTACCAAAAACAGTGTTGGGCAGTTTATTTTCTCTCCTCCTTTAATACTCAAAAGCTTCCCTTGGAGGCATTTGGCAGGTGAAACTATTCTAGCAGAGAGGTTATTTACCTCGTCTAAATTTACACAATTAGAAAGTGGTAGAGCCCAGAGTGACTTCAAATTCCACACACTCTACGGCAGAGATTTCCACTAGCCTCCCAATATCCATTTTCTATCTACTACTCCTTAGTAGTAAAGTATCTGATACTTAGCTCAACACAATGCCATGTAACTAAAAGACTGTTTCCCTAGGCTTTCTTGCAACGAGATGTGGTCCAATAACTAAATTTTGGCCAATGAGAGCTGAATGAAAGTACTGCACTGCAACTTCCAGGAAGCATACTTCAGAGGCCATGGTCTTCCTTGGTCCTTCCTCCATCCTGCTACCTGGAATGTAGATGTTATGGCTACAGCTCTAACAACCATCTGGACCAGGAGGACAGAAGTCAACTCTAGGAAAAGAAGAGCCACATGTTAAAAGTTAAATCCCTGACAATTGTGAGTGACATGGCCTTGGACTGCCAACTACTGCTTTTTGCATGAGAAAGAAACTTCTATCTTGTTTGTGTGATATGATAATGATACTTGGGGATTCTTTATTATAGGCAGGCCACTGAAACTTACCTTAACAAATTTACTCTTTCATACTTTACTCAAAGGTTATAGGAAATTATTCCCTTGACATCAAGGTTTGCATTATGTTAGCAAGCAGCGGTGCTGTTGATAAGTGGTACTTTATTTTTACAGTAGTTAAGATTATCATTTTACATTTGAGGATTTTACTTTTACATTTATTTTCACATCTCTGTAGAAGTATTTCTATATCCTTCCCTCCAAAAACACAAACCATTCAAAGTCAAAAATTAGTCATAATCACAGATAAACTAAGAGTCTAAGAGAACTACTAACTACACAAAACTAAGCATTTAATTAAGTAATACATTCAATTAATATTTGTATGCCTATGCACTCTTACCTAAAGACACCACAGTAAACAAAACAGACAGTCCCAGCCCTCACAGAGTTAAAAATGATCTCACGTTAAAATGTCATGAGTAAGAAAAAATGCTCAACATCACTAATCATTAGAAAAATGCAAATCAAAACCACAAAACCACCTTACAGACGTTAGGATGGCTACTATTAAAAAAACAAAAAAACAAGTATTGGGAAAGATGTGGAAAAACTGGAAGCCTTGCAAACTGTTGGTGGTAACATAAAATAGTGCAGCTACTACGGAAAACAGTATGGTGGTTCCTCAAAAAATTAAAAATAGGATTACCACATGATCCAGCAATTCCACTTTTAGGTATATACTCAAAAGAACTGAAAGCAGAATCTGTACACACCTGATCATAGCAGTATTATTCACAATAGCTAAAAGGTGGAAGCAAGCCAAGTGTCCATCAACAGATGAATAAGCAAAATGCACTATGTACATACAATGCCTTAAAAAGGAATTAAATGCTGATACATGCTACAACATGGATAAACCTTGAGGATATTATGCTCTGGTGTCTTAAGTAGCCAAATTCATAGAGATAGAAAGTAGAATGGTGGTTGCCAGGGGCTGAGGGGTTGGGAGAATGGTGAGACACTGTTTTACAGGCACAGAGTTTCAGTTTTGCAAGACAAAAAGAATTCCAGAGATGGATATGGTGATGATTGCACAACAATATGAATACACTTAATACCACTAACCTGTGTACTTAACAACAGTTAAGATGGTAAATTTTATGTTGTATTTTACCACAACAAAAAGAAAATTGGAAAAGGGGGGAAAAAATCTCATGAGCAAATTAACAAGCAAATTTTTACACGTTTCCAACTAAAGGGTCAGGAAATTATGTTTTTATTTAAATTACCTGTAGCTTGGTTACTAAGATTCCCAAAATAGTCTGTGGCATATAAAACCTATTAAACGTTTTTTTTAAAAGTTTTCCGTGGAATTCAAATAAAAATTTTGTGTGTGGGGGGTTGTGAGGAAGATTGGCCCTGAGCTAACATCTTTTGCCAATCTTCCTCTTTTTTTTTTTTTTGGTCTCCCTAAAGCCCCAGTATATAGTTGTGTATCCTGGTTGCAAGTCATTCTAGTTCTTCTCTGTGGGGTGCCGCCACAGCATGGCTTGATGAGTGATGTGTAGGTCTATGCCCAGGATCCAAACCCATGAACCCATGAACCCCAGGCCGCCAGAGCAGAGCAGGCAAACTTAACCACTCGGCCACAGGGCTGGCCCCTCAAATAAAATTTCTAATGATTTCACTTAATAGAGGAATGTTACATCAAAGTATCTCCGGAACATGGCACAAAATTTGAAAAATGTTGCTGAGATGCAATGCACAGTTTAGCTCAAAGTTCATCACATTTAACACGCTAAATGTTGGGCCTTCCTTGCAAATTTTCTTTCTGGACATTACTTTGAAAAAGGAGTTAGGAAGCTATTTATGTAATTCAGCCAAAAGCTTTATAAACATGGCTAACTAAATCACGTCAGAGGAAGAAGCTAACAACTGAGTCCTCCAAAGCACTAGGGAAAAATTCCAAGGTTGCTATCTGGCCAAACTTGCATGAATTTTCAAGATGTAGTTTTCTGATAAAGAATCAAAGTCTGACATGCTGCCAAATATGGGGCAGCAGAACAATAACAGAACTGGTCTGATCTTACATAGTAAATCCATGTTCTACTTTGGACACCTTATATTTCTAGGAACATGGAGAGCTGGTATCAGAAGGCATTAAAAAAGAGAGAGAGAGAAAGAAAGAAAAATGGAATGTAAAAAGATGAGAGTGAAAAGTGAGGGGTAGGTTTAGATTACTTTTTTTTGGGTCAACTTGGTGATGTGTTGCCACTTGTGAAAGAAAGGTAGTAAAAACTACTTAGCCATATCAATGTTTACACCAATTGGCACACATTTTATAGAATCTAGTAGACTCTTCCAGACATTGCTGGGAGAACTGACTGACAGACGAAAAGAACAGGGATCAACAAAATTAGATTGTAAACTCCAAGAAGATGGAATCCCTGTTTCACTCTCCGCTGTTATCCCCAGTGGACAATACTGAACCTCAAATGCGAGAGAGAAAAGTTAAGGGTTATGAGTTACTTTAAAGGAGGCTGCTGTATTAAGTCATAAGGGAGTATCAAAAAGTCATAGCGATTTTCAATATTAAATAGCAGGCAAATACATACCCCAGAAGATCTAAACCTGTCAAAAATTCTTAATTTATTTTTTGAGTTTCTCATTAAAAACAAAAAACCCAAGCCTAATGCTACTTTCCATCATCATCATACAACTGATCCTGAAATAACTAGCTTTATTAACAATCAAAAGTAGGAGGAAAAAAAACAATTTCTGTAAGAGGAGGAAAAAAGATATAAGCAGATGGGTTCCATGCAGACCACGCTCTAAAAGAGTAGAGCTGGCTAGCTCTGTGGCTTTTGTCCTCCAAGCCAATTTTGAAAGGAAAAAACACTAGAAAACAAAACATTGAAAATATCACCATGGCATTAGCTACCATGAAGTAAGAAAGTCCTTTTCTGCAAATCTAACATCTACACAGATATATGTGGCACATGAATCTAAAATACATTATGTACAGATATTTTTGGAGGTACTATATTTCTTAACAAACCTTAATATGACAAGCAGGAAAATTCCCAAGTATTGAAAGACAATTTCCCCAACATCTGTACCTAATCTCGCCTATTCAACCTCTCTTGAAATAACTGCATGTGCCAGTACAGCTAACATCTAAAAACAATACTTTTTTCATTGTTCCTATCAGAATCTACTTTCTGGTTTTAAAATAACAGAACTATTACAATTTCTAAAGGTTCTTTTCTCAAAGGTTTACAACAATCTCACTTGCAGAGACTACTCTTTGTAAACTAACCTGCCATAAAGTCTCCCTAAAAATCCACCTCACTGGAGTACCCCCCCAAAAACAGTTGTCAGCAAGCAATATATATTAAAACTCACCCTCCTTACTTTATGTTTGGTTTTCTCTCCCTCTTCACAAGTTGTTCGTGGGTAGAGAAGTTCTTCGTCCACCCACTGTCACTCACTTTAGATCTCTACACCCGCTCCCCAGAGGAAGATGATAAAAGCTACTTCCCAACGTGTGGAACTACGGGGTGTGCTCTGTGCCCTTCCCCCAACCTCTTCCAGTGTTCACAGTGTTTACCTCCCAGGGAGGGGAGAAGTTTTGAGAAATCAGTCTAGTGACTTATCAGTAGCAAATCCCAGGCGGATACAAATTGGGGAAAGGAAGAATTGGGAGATATTTTAAAAGATATGTTTCATCCTGTGCCCCAAAAAACTAATGCCTGAAGCTTGGCTGGTGTTCACTGGTCAGAGGCAAAAAATAATACTCCGTTTAGTGTGTTTCTTCACGATATGGATGAGAAGGGATAGAGGGTTTATAAGACGTTCCTGGTAATTTCCTTCCGGAGAGGAAAAGAGAACTAAATAAGAAAGGAAAAGAAAAAAATGGATAATTTCTTGTTGTCACTTTCCCTTCCACCCCCCAGATGCTATTATATTCAATAGCTATTATATTCAGTAGGGATTCAAAGGAAACGTGAGAAAAATTTTTTAAAAACTATCCACCAGAAACTAAGATAAGAGGAATTTTAGCTGGTAGCCAAAAGTCTAAAGGTTAGGTAGACAGCTCCTTACCCCCTGCAGGGGTAAAGGCGGGACGAGGAAAGTGGCTGTTGACTGAGCAGAGGATTTTGTGACTGAATTTGCTGTTCCCCTTCTTGGCTCTCTGTTCTCGGAATCACAGACCGCCCCCCTCCCCGACAAGTGGACTCCAGCACCTGGTGGGGGTAAGAGAAGACAGGAGAGAGAAAAAGGGAGACAGAGAAAGATGAAAACATCAACAGCCATGTTGCCACCTAACAACTAAATCTAGACATGAAAGAAGGAAAAGTAACAGGACCAACCAAGTCGGAAAGGGATAAACAAAAGGTTACCTCAAAACAAACAGGCCTCCTCCCCTCTGACGCACTAACCAACTAGCACACAGTAACCATTAGAAAAATAATTTAACTGTGACTGTTAATCTTTAAAATTAGAGGTTTTCATTCTAAAAGTTAGAAAACAAATATTGAATCTCCATGACTGGAATTTCAGAGAGTGTTTTATTTCAAATGAATATCTGAAAGTACTCTGACAACGAATTGTTTTTAAGAAATCGTTTTAAAAAACAGAAAAAAATGACCTGTAAACTACCCAGTGTTGTACAAAAAAATGAGATTTAAGTAACATTTAAATTTGAATGGTTACAGTTAATAATTAAGAAACTCCACAAATATTATAAACATACTAGGCCCACAAAAAAGAAAAATCTCCCATATTAGGCTGCCCGCATACTTTTCATACAGATTGAGAATTTGACCCAACTCCACAAAGATGGGGCAACAATTTATGTCAGTAAGGGGAAAATAACAGCACCTTGAAAGAATTCACACACAAGTTACATTCAACACGGTTCGTATAATAACCCCACTCAGAGAAGAGAATCAACGCCCCGTCTCTACTCATCAACACAAATGGGATAAAATACTGGGATTACAGATCAGCTATCAGAGATAAGGCTAAACCAATAAGGTAAACCTTAAGTTATTATCCCCTAACTGGGATTTTTTAAAGGGGGGGGGGGGGTAAAATTTGCATTATGGTACAATGCTTAAAAGAAATCAAAGATAAGCCATTATTTTGTCACCCCATTCTCACTCAGAGGGCTGTCAAACGAAAAAGAGGAATGACTGCCACACGCTAAAATTTACACGTAAGGAGGAACAAACGGAATTAAAAACAATAACTGCAGGACGCACACCGCATCCTCGCCGCGGTCGCACCGCAGGAATTCGCCTGATGGAGGCACGGGCGGCAGGGCTCGCCACGCTCCCAGGGACAGGTTAGCACGACGCCGCCGTCCTCCAACCAGCACTCGCAGGGTCACCACACCCCCTCAGCCCGGGAACCATACTTCCTCACGCCCGCCTCGCCGCCCCGCTCCGGCACGCTTCTGCCGGCCACACGCTCCCGGCCGCAGCGACCCCTCCCGGCGCCCGCCACGGCCCACGGGCCGCCCCGCCGCCCGCCGCCCCCCGGCCCCGGCGCCGAGGCGACCACCGGCCTTCCCCAGCCCGCTGCCCTCCCCGGCCGCGGCCCCGCTCGGCCCCGAGTTCATTCGGCCCGAGTCGCCCGCCGGGGGAGAAGGCGGGGGGCGCGCCGCCGCCTTACGCCCTCCGCCCGCGGAGGGCAGCGGCCGTACCGCTCACCTGGCTCCGGCGGCTCCTCCCTCACTCGCGGCCAGCGGAGCCGGGTCGGGGCCTCGGAGGGCAGCGCGGGCAGCGAGCGGCTGGAAGCCCGAGGAGAGGGGGAGGGGTCGGGATGCCGGGGCCGCCTCCTTTCTCCTCCGCCGCCGCGGCTCCCGCGGCCAGGCCGGGCGCCCTCGCACACTCGCCCTCCTCCTCGCAGCCTCGCGCCAGCTCGGGCTCTCCCTCAGCCCCACTCCCGCACACACGCACTCCCACACGCACTCACACCCGGCCGCTCCTCGCTCCCTCACTCGCCTGTCGTGCGCGCGCGCGCGCCGCCCCGCTCACACACAG